>NW_026858485.1:0-266851 GCF_026571515.1 Ruditapes philippinarum | reverse complement strand
ATTACTACGTTGGACATATTTTATTAAGTAGCAGCAACTCAATTTAACCACGATATGCAAGTAAACGTACATGTATAAGATACCGTTGGAAAGATTATTGATTTTCTAACTAATAGTCAATTTTCGCGCGATTTGCACGTGCAATAACAATTTAGCACGTTATTTAAATGTGTTTTGTATACAGGTGGTAAACATGGCTGAGTTGTTTTGTGATTTAAGACTTATATATGTGTTTAATTATATTGACAAAACACAAACAGAAAAGGAAACAACGTTATATATATATATAACATTTATATATAATATATATATAAAACCTGACTTCTTTGCATTCTTTCAACTTTACAATTGATATTAATTACACATTTCCCAAGGGTTTACACTAAAGCAAATTCTTATGTTAAAGGTTGTTTTAACGTTGCTTTTTAATAATATTAATGGCACAAAATGAGGAACATAAGAAGGCCTAGCACAATAAAGTCAAATGTTCTCAAAACAAGACACTGATAAATTAAAATATCAATGCAATGCTAAACGAACTGGATTCCAAACACGAACAAATATAAGCGGAAATCCAATAAAGTCAAGATCCTTGAAACAAAACCGTTCATAACATTGACACTTGCTGGTTGATAGAAGATGCTGTTATTGCGCTAAATTATGGAAAATTGCCTTTTCTTTCTTCATAATGATATTGTGAATCGGTCCCGATATCTTGAAATTGTGATACGAATTCGGACAGGAAATTGTATAAAATTGTATGCGTTATTTTATATTTAACGGCTGTTTTTTGTTTTATTGTATATATTGCATCACGTATCTATTTAGGAGTTATGTTAAGTGTATCATTTTGCAATGGATTCAACCACATAATGAACACTGGTCATACATGTTCATCATATTGACTTTGTCTATAAAGTTACATTAACCTTTTCTCCCAATGTTAAATGTGTGTGTTTTGCTAACATAGATATATCTTATTATTCATACATTCCTATTATATATGACTTTAATTGATCGGCTTTTTAAAGTTTCTACTGCAAAAATAACCTTTTTGATGTGCATGTAGAAAAAAGACTGTTTCTGTGGATTATTCGATGAAACATTAACGTTATCAGTTGTAAGGTTTATCTGCTTTAACATAAATAACGTTATCTCAAAAATACACATAGGGTTAAAAACATTGTTAACATGACCACTGAAATATCTGTCATTGCTATGAAATAATGATAATAAGATATTATTCAAATTCGAGGGGTTATCCAAAAATTCGTGGACGTTTTAAATATCTTTCGAACGTCAACATGTATTGTAATGAAATTTAATCAGCATACAGTGTAGAATATTACCAACACGTTTTGAAACGAACAGTTAACTTCGTCAATAAATAATGATTTTATATTGCTTTTAAATAAGCGCATACACAGCACCCGGCGCACTGTAGAAAAGCGCAGTTAAAAAACTACTAATTACCGTAGAAAACCCGCTAAACATCGCATATTGCTTCTATAATGTCATTTAAGTAATTCTTTAAAATTATGGACGTCATTTTCGTTAATTTTTGTTGAAATCGTAAGAAACGCCAGAAGACGATATTGTTTACAACGGGAAATTGACGGAAAATAATGCAGAAATTAGAAAATAGCGTGATCATAAAATTTTGTTGTAATTTGGGAATGACACCAACAAAAACATTTGGAAAAAAAAAACAAAAACAAACAAACAAAAAACAGCAGGCGAATAGAGGAAATAAAATTTCACTAACATTAGTGTTTAAATGGCATAAGAATTTAGTGCTAGCAATAACTTTTTGGAGTGCGCCGGAGTCGCTGACATGTGTTTATGTAAAATTAAATATTGTTGTAACATAAGAAGCTACCAACATGAATTTTTCTGTGTTTATTTGTTATTTATTCTTCTAAGCAATGTAAGAATTTAAAATCAATATCTCAAATACATTTTACGCAACAAAGAAAGTCCACGAATTTTTGGATAACCCCTGGTAGTGTGTTGCCGATAAGATATTTTCACACAAAACAATAACAGGGTTGTCACTGACACGCTTTAATGTTTTAATTGCAAATCTTATTGATATTTAAGTGGTTATTTTTTTCAAAATGTATCGTTTTATTCTTTTAATTATAATAAAATGTTGTTTTTTTGTTGTTGTTGTTTTGGTGATATCTAAATAATTATTATATTACAAGTTATAATTTTAGTGTGTGTCAATTGCGGGCTTGGAAATTGGATAAGGAATACGTTTTCCATAATCACTGTCTGCTCTGTTATTAACCAATGATGTCGATGTAAGCAGATACTGATATTCAAATATGGTTGTCATCAAACTACTAGTATTCAATACAAAGATTCGTCAGTTGTTTTGTAAATATTAATATGTAAATGATTATGCTAAATGTCACGTTAAAACAGAAGTACGTAAATTATTACGAAAACTTTGTTTTAGAAGGAAGATTAACGGTTTCATAAAAAATAAACGTACTGTGTTAGAAATGTTTAAATATATAGCACATATATCCTTTTTCTACTTACAATGTCACGGGGTTAATGTTTTCTATAGTTTAATAGTTGTTATTAAGGTGCAAAAACAATTTAATGTCCTTTTAATTTTAATGGCATCGCATAGAATGCGCTTGATATAAAAATGGCAGTCTTTCTGGACCTTTAATTCAAAATTCATACAATTCAAAATGATCATTAAGATAAGATCTCCAAATAAGCGTGAACTGACAATTTTGCTTTGAATATGCTTGGTCGTCTAGTATGGCCAAAAGTATTATTATAATTAATGAATAGTTTACAAAATATTGTTTTATCGATATTCTTGAAGAAAAGGATAACATTTGGCCGATTCATTACGTTCCCCTTCAGAGCACTATCGTCACTTACTGGTGTAACTGCCCTGATATATTATATAACAGTTTAAACATTGCAGGAGCCAAGTGGGAGGTTTATGCGAAAGAAAACATCCATCCATTGCCTACAAAAAGTCTTATTCAAATGAATGACTTATTTCGTTATTAACACATAATCGGACAAACATGTAAAGATATGGAACTTTGATATTTCTCACGAAAAAAGATCTCCCTTGCATGATATGCGTGTTGCAAATGTACGTATCCATACGTCAAATTAGAGAAGAAATTTAGATAAAAGTACAAGAAATAACACATTTTGTTTTTAATCGATTATGTTATTAATTATTATGAAATATATTTTTCTATTTTCCCTTTTTAATGCTCTTATCTTAAAAATACTTTAAAGTCACTAAGACATACTAGAAACAAATGAATATTCATTAGCTAATACCTAACCATATAGAGAGGTCCGACTATGTGCCAATTTAAGTCAGGCAAAATAAACAATTCGTAATAATAACCTTAATATTAAACTTAATTAAAGAGCTTTCCAAACATTAGAGTTAATGTTGCTATTTACTATTGTTGAATTTTCGGATAAAAGAATTGATATAGGTTTAAACTGATAAATTGACGACAGTAAACAATCATCTCAATAACATGAAATTGTATCAATATGATTGCTGGTATCTGAATATGTGTTTCTATTTGTTTTTGTTGAACACTATCACTTCTGTTGTTGTTTTGAAATTTCCGACACAAGATATGATCATATACATCTCATTTTAGGTTAAGACGTGACTTGAATCTTGATTTGTAGTACATGTAAATATTTTCTTAAAATAACAACGTATAGTATCACAACAATAGCAATACTATGTCATAATGACATTTACATATAAATTACATGTGATTCAATAGGTTTATTGTACTTTTCGAATAAGGAAATCATCTTTTTAAAAAGCAAGTTATTTAATTTAATGAATTTTTGAAAAAGATTTTAAGAAACAAAGTCTAGACATTTGTTAAAGCAATGGTATTTTTGCAATTAAAACATTAACTACAAATAAAGTGATGTTAGATATAATGTTTCTTCTAAGGTGCCCTATCCCTTTAAATAATAAACGAATGGGCGTCTCAGTTCTTCTTTTGTAAAATTGAAAAGTGGTCATAAATCCATTAGCTTGCTGGTGCGCCATAAAACCAAACTAAATAGACTTTACATCATTTTTATACAATCACATCCGCTAACTGTCATCCATATTGTTCATGCATATACATGACTTAGGGATTCTTATTTTCTCTATTTTATCGCCATATCAGCGTTGTTTGTGTCGTGTGGAGGCTGTAAAAAGTCGCCCTGTACATTCAATCAGAGATGTTGTATTTCCGATTCTTAAAGATCGTTCAGCACGAGATTTTTTGTTGTGCTTGTGGTAATTTAGTTCTTTTTTTTCGGCTATTTTCTTGTTGGGTGGTTTCAGTATTCCTCACTTGAATACTGTTTAGTCACCCTTAGGATATGTGGCCTGCTTTTTAAATTTGTCTTCTGACGTCTTATATCTGTGATATGCAGGCTTCATAACCTCTGATCCACTTTCAAAATTCTATTTTATTTAGTTCCGCCCATTGTTTTCTCGTTTAGGGAACACTTGTTTTTTTACTTGGGGACCATATGCCGCTTTTCATGGAATGGCACTTACGTGTCACATTGAAGGTTCCATGATTACCGCCATATGAACACATCTGCGGATGTTTCAAAATTCAAACTTGTACCAGTTCATGTTTAATATTGAATTCTGCTTAAGCTGGTGCTAGGGAACGTGGACGGTAGTTTTCACTTGACAGTACCGTCCATGAACAGGCTCAACCAAACCGAGCCTGCAACATTTTTAATTTTGTTGTGTTTGTCCTTCTTTCGGGATTCTTATTTTTCTCTAAGTTTTGTATAAACGTAGTTATAGGTACATTGTGATAAAACTTGGTCATTTCGAGGACAAAAAGGACTTCATGTATCGCTTACATTGAGGATATTAGGTGATAAATACCGGTGACTAAATATACATTTTTTCACAGGATAAAAATGGGCTCTCAATGGAGTACAATTGCATTCAAGAGCATTCATATAGATTTTTCGGATTGTTTAACGAACACGAGGCTCACTTGATATGATTGAATCTCATTATGATTACTATTTAGAAAACACAAGGTGCAACCGCTGGAAGTTCATTGGTTACATTTTATAAGGCGAAAAATTAAGAATATTGCTTTGTTTATATTTCTTGAATGGAAATTGCTGAATATTTGAATGAGATACTTATGTAAATGCCGATGTCTTTGTCTATATGCACGTAATGTATGATTATGTCTTTCACTGTTTGACTTTAAGCTATATGAATGTGTTATTTATAACCCGGAAGAATAAACAAAAGGCTTTAATCGGTAATGCGAACATCAATATTATACTTTGGCCAACAGCTTTGCAAATACAGAAGTCAGTGTAACTATTAACAATTGCTGAAGTTACAGACTTATCTTATCGGTGAATTCGATGTGAGTTATAAAACCACATCCATGAAGGACAATACTTTAAAATATTGTCAGAATGAACTGCGTCAATCTGTAAAGATTTGATACGACATCACTGTAACTGTAACAAATAACATACTTTATTGACGAACAGCTATTTCTTACACATTTGCAGAATGAAAAATAGTATGTCGTTCTTTTTTCAAGATTGATATTTGTGTTTGAAAATTTATAAAACAAACGAAAGTTTTTTTCTCTGGTCTTTTAATTGTTCAAATTAATCATTGATATAAAACAATTTGGATTTGAGAAAGTAAACATTTTGAAATATGCATATATCGTAGTTGCACACTAAATTTGTTTAATAATAATATTGATAACCCAAAGAAAGGACATTAAAGGCCTAGCACAATAAAGTCATATGTTCTCAAAACAAGACACTGACAAGGTTTAATATCAATTCAATGCTAAACGAGCTTGATTCCAAACACGTAAAATATAATCGGAAATCCAATTATGCAAAGATCATTGAAACAATCCCGTTCATTTCATTGACACTGGGTGGCTGATAAGGATGGTGTTATTGCGCTAGTTTACGAAAATCTGCCTATTCTGCCTGTATAATATCATTGTAGAATTGAAGATAAATTTGGTACATTTGACCTCTTTTATATACAATATAGCTCGAGATATTGAAATTGTGATACGAATTCGGACAGGAAATTGTAAAATTTCATCTTTGACGGCATTTATAGTTATTGGCTTGTGTAAATTAGATCAAGTATCTGTCTAGAAATAAAATAAAGTGTATTATGTTGCAATGGATTAAGTCACTTTGTTTCCAGAATTTTGTACTTCACAACAGCAGGTGTCAAGTGCTGTGTGGCAGATGTAAAAAGTTGCCCCGTACTTCACTTCAGTGTTGTTATATTTTCTGGTCCTTCGGGATCATTGATGCCAACACTATAAAGTGTTGAGAATTGAGTACCGCTCAAGCCGGTGCCAGGGGGCGTGAGGGATGTTGCACTTATTCATTATCCCTCATGTACAGTCTCAATCAAACCGAGTCTGCAATTCTTATGTTATTTTGTTGTAATTAATGCTTCCGAGAGATCACTTTGTTTCCAGAATTTTTTAAGTCACAAGAAATAAAAAGAAATATTTTTATAACCTACTGACTATATCTTTAAAATTTATGAATTAATTAAACAACTCCATATTCAGCAAGTACATATTTAAACACTTTTTTGTCTTTGATGAATGATTGACCATTTGAGATATTTAGCGCGGTAAAGTATAATTGGATTCAAAAGGTCTATTTGGCCGATTATCATACTTACGAATAGCAGATTAATCAATTTTATCCTCCAAATGCATGACTTTTGCTAATAACATTTTGTTTTTGCCATGAAATATAACTACTTCTCGCTTGTAACATCAGTTTCAAATAAGCCAGTGATGGTATATTTTCTTTTAATGCAATTGTACCGCGCGAAATGTGATGAAAAAAACAAAGAATGTAGTATTATATAAATAGTTTCTAGGACCATTAATTTATTGTAAATTCTTAATAGGATATCAAACACGAAGAAAGGGACGGAAATAACATGACACCAAAAGCATTTTAAATATCCGTGCTTATTTGCAAAGTCCGTCTATGTCTTGTAGACAACAGTTTCTTCAAAAATCAAAAGGATCATAGAAACAGGGTGGTTAATTGCATACAATATTTTATTATTTATAATATGCTCTCATTTGCTGTTTCGAGTATCTTTGTGTGATCTTTACGTCGTATTTGTAATATTTTGGCACTTTCTCAAGTCCCTTTCCTCAATTTCCTTCATTTCCCACAAAAACTAAAGTTTTTTTTCTTTATTACGAATGTTGTATGATATGTAATGTATATATTGTACATCATCAAACGTATTTGGCTAAAATTCAAATGAACATGAGATCCTTTCAAAATATCATTCGTGGTTTAAAGTACGTAATTTAAATTTTTGAATCCATATTTTAAAATGCGTCAGAGTACGTACGCTGATTTAGGCAGACCTCTCTGAGGCAAAAAACCTTTTTGCTAATTTAAGGGTCTGCTTGGACTTTTATCAACGGCCAGATAATATTGTCCTTTTTTTTAGTTTCGTCAAGTTTCGCGAAAATGAAAAGTCGCATGAGGCTGAACCTGAAGAGTATGGTGGGTGTGGAAAGAGGGAAACTTATCTGGCTTCACAAGCTCAGACGAATGTGATGGAACATTATCATGAAGTTGACGAACATGCCTAAATCAACCTTTGACAACAGCAGCAAACGACTGACTATTATATTTTCGATGAGTATAAAACTGTGTATTAATTTAGCTAAATACTCGTATGTATCGAGTTCGAACGGTAATGAATATAGCTATTTAGGTGTAACAACAACCATGGAATCGTGCAAAGTGTTATCGCACTGAGAGAGAGAAATAAATAATCTCTAAAGAACGTACAGAACGACAAAATTGAAATAAGAAAAAGAAAATCCTCATAAATCAAGAAGTGCGATTCTTTCAAAATGAAATGATCTAAGAAAGGTCTAACTTGATAATGCTTATTGTGGTGACATTTTTTTTGTTTCCCGTCTTGTTTTTGTTGTCTACGGTAGTATCAGTCATTTCCCCTGGTTATTCTTTCTTTTTTTGGTTGGCCCTTACCTATTTTGTTATAGAATTTGCTTGCAACGCATGGGATGTACTCAAATTACAAATGGGACATTGGAACTAGAGATCGTCTTCTGAATTAACTTGTAAAAATCAGAATGTTGCGGACCACTTAACGAGAATTTTTTCTTTCTTTCAAAGAATGTAAATTTTAAAAATCATTATCGAAAAACCATACGTATTTCCGGTATAACATGAACAAATAATTTTTATCCTTTGAACACTTAAATTTCAAAGTTCTCAAAATCCAAACGTTCAACTGAGCCTCTTCTGTGGGGTAAAACCAACATGAATATAATTGAAATACAACATAGTATGAATAAAAAAGTTGCCGACAAATACACTTACAAGTATTGCTAAATATAAGTGATCTATAAAGAATTCAAAATATAGATGATCTATAAAGAATTCAATAGTATGCATTCTAACACTATCGGATTTTTTTCTATATAAACAAAGAAGGCCCGAAGCGTGCATTATTCTACAACAACGCACTCGCCGTTCTTATTATCTCCCTGTGTATTTTCACATTGAGGGCGCCATTTTGTTTGAAAAATCTGATAAATAAAAACAATTTTTTGTCGAATTTTGTTGTGAAAACTATCTAGAATGAAAGAAAATGGTCTTACTAAGAAAATGAATCCGAACACCAAGATCTTTAATTCAGTCGGTAACGCTGTACAGACGTTTAAAGTGTTGTTTACGTGACGTCATAATGTAGCGCCAAACAGCACGTGCAAAACAAACAAATCAAGTACGCTATTTTAATGTCGCAAACGAGTTAAGTTTTACATTTATTTCACTTTTAATAATTTGTATTTCGCTTGGAAAATCATAGACTGAAATAAAATAAACAAAGTTTAATCAACGTTTTCAAAATTCGTTATTCTCAAAGTGATTCTACACACGGTAGATTTAACGACATTTTTGTTTTTCAACCCACTGGAACGGCCTTTAAAGAACGTTTCTATTGGAAACTCTGAGACGAAAACAAATTTAACCACCAAACATAAAGTCCAACTAAATAATATGCTTGATAGAGCTTTTCCTCTTACAATATATATACCCGCCTTCATTGAACATACAAAACAAAATGATGTTTCCGACAAATCCTGAGATACCAGATGTACCTCAGTCAAATGGTCTCGGCTTAGACAAACAATGGTATATTACGGAATCGAAACGACCACAATCTGTCACATATATTCTACTTAAAACCTTAAAGGAACCACATCAATTTTAAATTTAGAAACGAATACCTGAAAAAAATATCTGAAAAAAATATCCTTCTTGAACAAGTTCATTGTGCGATTAAGATGCTATTTTATAATATTTATATTACTTTTTGTTGATAATATTTAACAAACACATTTTTTTGGTAACATTGTAACTGCCTTTGTATAACAATAAGTAATGACAGTGTTGTTAATGTCTCTTATCATTTGCTGAATTCTGTATTTCCTGAAAAATGTTCACACATTGTTGCAGCAATGCAAAAATAAGTGATGGTTTATCCTTTTCCAGTGACACAATCATACAAAATATGTTTTAGTTATATGCAACTCACACAAATAATTTGAAACTTATGACATTCACAAAAAGGTCACTACTTAAATGTTTGTCAGATAAGCTGACAATGACCCTTCTGTAAAATGTTAAATATGTATGTGAACCCAAGTGCAATAAATATTATAAAAAAAACTCCTATAACTATATATTGACATTGTATACAAAACATTACCCAGGCTTCCACCAAAAATACATAGATAAAAATATAAATAAATAAAATAAAATATATAAAGAAAAAAATCGAATACGATTAAAACGTATGTATTTTGCAAAATGTATACTCAGGTCGAGCGGATCTGTAATAATTTAGAATTGAGAAACCGAATTTTTGGTTTTCCTCCAATAAGCTCCTTCATAACGCTAGGCATGAGGATCGGACAATCTGCAATAGGTTGTCACCTTCTCGGAAGTTTTCACACAGCCAATCATCGGCGAGCTTTCACAATCCTGAAAGCGATGCGGTTTCTTATTATAACCCTTGGAAAACCATTACTTAGTAGGTAATTTTTACGATTTCGAGAACAAACATGGCATTGTCCATATTGCTGGAAGATAAACTTGCAATCATTTTCTAGAGTCTATTATTTCTACTTTACTTGTTTCAAATTATTTGCAACATATTTTGTAACATAAATAAACAATTTGTTTTACAAGTTCGTATCTTCCATTGCATTAATACATAAGCAAGTTTTCAGCAAGTATATATATATATATATATATATATACATGTATATACAACTGAAATGTTAAATTCGAATTAAGAAAACATGTTTCCAGTTGTAGAACTACAAGTTTACGTTTACAAAGTAGCATATTTAATATGAAAAAGTAAATTTACAAATTTAAATGATTTGTAGTCCTGCATCGTAAGTCAGATTGGTTTTCTCCCGTCAGAATAGTTCTCTTTTTTATTGTATTTCAATATTTATTTTTGAATGTGAAAACTAATTTCTTTTAAGACAATTGCTCGTGTGTTATAAATTGTGCCAAATTATACAGTATAACAATTGTCTATTTCCCGATCAGGTGATACATGTATTTATTCAGTTTTTAGTAAAAGATGAAATAAAATAAGAAGATAATTGTTTAATTTGTAAACGTAAAGAAATCAGGCTTATGCATATAATGCATGTTGAGTGAAAAAATTTATATTCAATGTAATATAATAATATAATGGCAATGAAAAGAAACGTTATGTTTAGAAATTGTCCCTTTCATTGACTTTATTGAAAACAGCCATACTAATTATTTTTATTCATACCACTTCATGTACACATGGAAAGTTTGTTTTACCTTTGTCATGCAAGCTCAATATATCATATGGTTGAAAAGGCATACTTAAAGAGCTCTATACTCCTGCATAAATTCGACTTTTCATGATTATATTTAAGTGCTTGTGTCACAGAAATATCAACAAAGGGTTGGTTAAGGATTGTATCGAAACATTTTTAATTAATCAACGTATTACTAAGCAAAATCCATTTTAGCTCAAGGTACGGTCAACCTGTCAGTGCAATTGCCAATTCTATCGTTTCCGTTGACGTCAAGATATATATATAATGCCAAAAACAGTGAACTTCCGGGTAAATACTTCAAAGAAAAATCCGCCGAATCTGTATGAATAGCGTGATTTGTTTCATTTAACAATTATCCTTTCGAATAAGTTTCTTAAATTACAGTATCGCAGTGAATTAAAATTTTGTAGGATATGTAATTCTTAAACATAAATATTGAATATATTGAAAAGTTTACTTTGAACTGCATAGAAGGTTCTTGTGTCAACAAAGAACTTTGAAACCGAAATAGCAACGATCAAATATATTAATTTTGCTGTATTTAATTTCAGGTTTCTGCATTTTCTTTAGATAGGCACACATGATATGTATTATAAAAGCTCATATATAATCATGCTTTAGGACATATGGCTTACTCAAACAAAAGGCGGGAGTGTTCGTGTGAATTTATTTAACATTTTTTTCTTCGCATACAATTTTAAATACATTAAGCTTAACTTATTTGTATCTACCGAAAGAAGTTTCATCATAGAATTCCAAAGTTGCTGACAGATTTCTGTCTTTGCGAAATAAATGTACTCAAGAAAAACAAATAACCAAATTGCTGTATAATTTTCCGAGCAACACAAACGTTGTACGGCATTGTAAAAATAATGTAAATCCTGGAGCTTTGGACGAATGATAATCAAGCTGCATAGTATCGGCTGCACTACTCTGCGTATATGGAATAATCTATTATATTTGTTGACAGCCTAAACGTATTACAATAGCCATGATTACTCTTATTTGATTATCGAAGATAATTTCATTTTATCAGAAATTATGTCTTTGCTATGTGTTTGCTAATATTGTAATTCAAGGGTATATAACTTGCGAAAAAGGGCCGTTGAACAACTTTTGCTTTCGCTGTGAATATATCTGCATCATATTCATAGATCATGCAAATAAATGATTTAATAAAATATTTTATGTTGGTTTATCTCCTATATAACTTTATATGTCGCCGGCATACACCTTTATGAAAGATGTTTGTCATTATTGTTTTATCAAATTTATTGCATTTATTATGTAATAAATACAACAAGTTAAGGAGCTACAACTGGACAATTTCTTATGATTTAAATAAAAACTATCATTAAAGCTTATGATTAAAAGGAATATGTAAATGCTATGTACATGTATATATGTACCAAATGCTATGTAAATTTATAATTGATATGTATATATGTTAATGATATTATATATTAGTAAATGATATGTAAATATGTAAATTATGTATATGCGTTTTGTTAGAATTTTTTTAAATGTGGTTTAATTTAATCTAAGCCTGAGACATTTTGTTGTTTTCACAGACATTATTATTTTGACACAGAAATTGATATTCAATTAGTGTTGCACAAGAAGCATCTTAATGACGAAACGTCTCGTGCACTTCAATTAATAAGTTTTTGGACAAGACGTTCATTATGTCCATAAGAATTCCTGTAATTTTTACACACTTTAAGCTTTTAGTTTTATTCTAATGTAGATTTATATAGATATTCGTAATAATTTCAAATCTTATTGTTGGTGAATTATTGGAATGGTAAGTGTACATCCTGGATGTTTGAACGAAAGTTAATTGAGCTTCCTGGTATCGTCTATACTACTCTGCATATGTAGACAAAAAAATCCATTAATTTCTTGACAACCTAAATAAATTACTAAAACCATGATTGCACTTATTTGATTATCGAAGATATTTCGTATTGTGTGGCATTTTGTCTTTGCTATGTGTTTGCTTATATTGCAATGCATGGGTATGTAACTCACGATAAAGGACCGGTGGACAAATTTTATGATGTCTCTGCATCATATCCAAAGATCATGCAATGATTTCATCAACTATATTATATTGTTTAATCTGCTATATGTCTGTGTGTATTGTGAGCAAACATCATTAAAATAAAGAAAAACCGAATCATTAAAGAAAGCCCAACCAGGAAAAATTGTAAAATGTTGCAGGCTCGGTTTGATTGAGCATGTTCATGGATGGTACTGGAAAGTACAAGATACTGTCCACGCCCCCTTGCACCGGCGTAAGCAGAATTCAACATTTTAACATAAAAATGGTGAAATTTAGAATTTAGAAACATCCGCAGATGTGTTCATTAGGCGGTCATCATGGAACCTTCAATGTGACATAGTAGTGTCATTCCATGAAAATTGGCGTATGGTCCCAAAATAATAAAAAAAATGCGTGTGCCCTAAACAAGAAAACAATGGGCGGAACTAAATAACATGGAATTTTGAAAGGGGAACTGAAGTTATGAAGACTGCATATCACAGACAAGACATCAAAAGACGATTTAAAAGAAAACAACAGGCAACATATCCATATGGTGATTATACAGTATTCAAGTAGGAATACTAGAACCACCCAATTTGAAAAAGGCCAAATAGACGATACTAAAAATACCATATAAAAGGTATACACAACAATAATGTCGTGCTATTTAAGCTATGTAAGACTGATGTTTGTCAAATTGTGTGTATCCATGAACAGGCTCAATCAAACCGAGCCTGACACATTTTCTATTTTGCCGTGTTGGGCTTTCTTTAGGGATTCTTATTTTCTGTATTTTATTATTGTAATAGTTACAACAAGCTTAACATATACAACTGATAAATATCTTATGAATTAATTACAAAATACCATCATAGATTAATAGAAATATATAAATGATATGTATATATGTAAATGATATGTATGTTTCTTGTTAACTTTGAGGTATCCTAGTTTGGTTTCCTTTAATCTGAGCCTGACCCATTTTGTGGTTTTCACAGACATTATTAATTTGACACAGAATTTGATATTCAATTAGTGCTGCACAAGTGGCATCTAACTGACGAAACGTCTCGTGCATTATCAATCCGAAAGTTATTGTACAAGAATGTCATATGAATTCCAGTTAGTAGTACGTACCTTAAGCCATTAAATGTATTCTTATATAAATGTATTCTTATAACATAAAATTTATGTTGATATTTATAATAATGCCAATTATTAACGTAAGTGAATGTCTAAAGAAAGAAGAAAAAATCTAGCAAGCAAATGGGCGTTGAACTGCAGAATTCACCATGGACATTGTTTGACAACGCAGCACAATGATTATCTTGTTAAAATGCTATTTCTCTATGTTATCAATACCATGTAATCTGAGCAATTTCAAAATAAAATGTTTTGTAATCATGTTTTGTTATGTCTTTCAACACCTCACATATAATGTTATACTTATATGTAGCATTTTTAAAATGCTATTTCACTTTAAAGATGAAAACCTACACTGATTCTTATAACGCATAATGAAAAATTACACAATTCATCTTCTGTTTTCTCGTTAAGATAAAGTCATATGTTCCGACTTGTCAATCGAAACTTTTTTTATCTTTTTAGTTTTCAAAAGAAAATGTGCCAAAACCATGCTACATAAAAATGTATCGTTTAAAGTCAAGAAACCTGAATGATAACCCAACATAATATTATTTTATCATGTAACATTCAAGTGATTGAATTTCTCAAGCATTACCAACGGATTGTTTGAGTAATGTATTTAAACTTCTTATTTAAACAATCATTTTAAGCGTGATCTTCGGCGTCCATATTTAGACCAACATGTTTAAGTGCTATTCCCATCAAAGACATTTGAATTCCGCAATTGATTAGACGAGTTCCTATTACGTCAAGATCTTCACGAAAATAACTCAAGCGTCTTTGACAGTAAACTTCCGGGTTAACGTTTCAAAGAAACTCAACTTTCTATTCTATTTTACGAACGGGGTCGGTGTGTTTACTTTACATTGAACCTTATTTACCCACATAAAATCAAACATTTCTTTCATAATTCTGATATCATTGCAAATAATTATACAAATATGTTTAAACTTTTATTTTTTGTTCTCAGTTATATATAATCTCGGAGAAACGTTATCAATCATGTAAAGTACGGCTTTATTTAATCAACAATATAACAATAAAATGTTTCTAAATGTGTTTAAACTGTTTGCCTCGAAGTAAATGAAAGTATTCCATGGCTTATACATTTCCATTCAGAATTTAAAGTTGTTTCGTGGAATTAATATGACGCTGACAATATTATATCATATAATGATTGGATAACAACCATTATCAATGTACTTAGAAAAAACGAACAAAGATATATATTTCCAGGCAATGTGTACGCAATAGTGGAATGCAAGATCAGTATTGTGGTCGCCACATAATTATTTAGGTTAATGCTATCTTTTACTTGTTCCCGTATAAGACAAATAGTTTTTTTTGTCCTTCTAGTCAAATAAAAATAGAGGAAAAAAAATAGAAAGTCCTTAAGATAGCCCAAAACTTAATCAAGCTTCATGGTATCGTCTATACAACCAGTTTGTTTCAGCTTTAATGTTATAGTGACCTTGACCTTTGACCTTGTGGCACAAAAATCAATAGAGGTCTTCTACCTAATATGAACAATAATTCTATGAGGTTTGAATATTGTGGGCCATATGGAACTTAAGTTATGCTCCAGACACCAAATTGCTAACTGACGGACGGACGGACGCCAGGGGTATAACATAATATGCCCACAATTATTTCTGCTATCACCAAATTGTAATCATGTCGTTTTGACAGATAGTATAATATCGCCACAAAAAATAGATGTTCAATTTATATTTACACAAGAGGCATCTAATTGACAATACGTCTGGAGCATTTGCAATTTGAATGCTATTTTACAATTTTTATCATATCATTATGTCCGTACTACTTCCTGTCATTCTAAGAACTTATTGCTTGTTTTTTTCAATTGATAGTGTAGATTAGAAGATTGTAAATGATGAAATGACAATTTCAGATTTCACTCACACCTAAAAAGATATAATGATAAATGTCAGTTGATGGAAAATGTTTTGGCTGCTCAGTCTAACACAAGGACAATATCCGATTGGATATTTGCATGTAATGTTCAGCCTAAACCAGAGAAAAAATACAATACATATAGATTGATTGAACGGCAAATTTGAAAATATGCAGGCTTAGTTCAAAAAGTCTATAGTGGTAAGCGCAAGCTACAGTCCATATGGTGGTTTTCATGAAACCTGCAATGAGAAACTGACAAAGCGGCGTATTACATGATCGATATTTTCTGTGCAAGATCCTTCAACGTAACATAGCTTACGGAAATGTACCTGTATTTATCATAATTTAACGATTAATTCAAGATTTTTTGTTTCAAAAACATAACGTTTTGACTCTGTTACATAATTTTAATGAACTTTTACCTGAAGTTTTCCTTCACATGTCATCCTCTGCAAACAGCATAATTTTAAAATTATACTGTTTATTTTCTAATTGACATAAAAAGTGTATAAGTTTGTTATATCAGTTTCCGCAACATAGAATATGTGATGAAATGATACTGAGAGATGTTCCAGAGAGGTTATTACGTGTTGATGCACGATCCTTTAGTATTATTATTTACTGCGTTTAGTTTATCCCAAAATGTCAAGAAACTGTAAGTAACTTTGATGTATTTTTAGCTGTTCTCGTCTTACGAAACTTAATAACATTTGCTTTTTAAAAATGTTACTGACATCAATAATCATTGAATTTATATAGGTTTTAAAAATTATAAGAGCATCGCTTTTTTTATTCTAATTTTAATTATTTTGATTTGTTTTGAAAACAGCAAACTGTTTTTATTATGACTAACTTTTCAAAAAGTGTTAACTTCAAGAACACTATGTTTATTAAAAAGGTGTTATTTTTAAAACATTGTTGTACTTGTTTGACATTTTACAAAAACTTATTATTACAAGTTATTTCCGAAATGTTTTGTCATTGTTAATTGAAATGCAAAATGTTTTAACTACAAATTTAAAAACACGTTCTTAAAAATACAGAATATGGTTAAGGAAGGTTTCAATAACCATCTTCATTGTTTTTTATAAACATGTATTTATGCTAGAAATTAATTGTTTTCGTTAGTTTTTTAAAAATTTTATAAATTTATGACATTCTTATTAAACTCAAACCCTTTTAGAAAAAAAATTGTTTTACGTTTTGCTTTTGTTAGTCCCTTTTTGATTTTTTTAAATAAAAAATAAAAAAAAAATTTTGATTCTCACAAATTTTGACATGTGCTTTTTTGTTCACTGCAAAAAAATATCCCTGATTACGGGATATACGGTCCCGTTTTTTTTAAACATATCGGGCGTTTTGGGGAAATGTATTCGTCAAAATTGGGAAACCAAAGTATAGGTCCTTTATGGGGAAACCCGGGTTACGGGTGCCCGTATAGGGCCAATGGCATAAAAGGGAAATTTCCGTTTTTTTCCCCCATTTAAAATGTACTATATTTGTTCTTACTTTTGAATTTAAAACGGTAATAAAATCCCATTTTCGGATTATATATAGGTTGCCCTTCCCCTAGTATACTATAAGTATAAACCAAGGATATTACGGGATTCGTATTTCTACATAAACAGAGATAATACGCGACTCGTATTTTACTAACGTATACAAGGATATACGCGAAACCGTATATTCTACATATACAGAGGATATACGGACTCGTATTTCCCACATACAGATGATATACGGGAAATCGTATAGGTAAAATATTTATGGGCACTGCCAAAAGACTATAAAACTACTACCATACTACATACTATACAGGATAAAAATCACTATCAATCCCGAGCAATGTATATCTAAATTATTAAAATATCATAATTTAAAAAAACTGCCCTTTCTTTCCTTAATTCATTTTTCTAATGTAAAATTTAAAAAAAATTGCGAAGAAAAACGCCAAAAAAAAGTAAAGACACTTGTGAGGCTCGAACTGTGATAAAATTTAATGTGTAAATGACATTCTTAACTTTTCCCATCAAAAATTTTAAAAATTCTGTTTTATCTGATTTTTATTTTCCCTTTTTAAAAAACCCTGTTTTACCAAAATCATTAAAAATTAAAAATCATTTCTCCCGGGAAAAATAAAGCCTTTGTCACAAAAAACCCCCCTTAAGGGTTTTTTCGCCCCCTGGATCCGCCAAAAACCTGCGCTTCCTTTGCGTCTGATCGGGACCCCATGTTTTCGTTTAAAAAATATAACAATAAAAGAAGCGGGTTAGCAAACGCATGGTTGGGTTTGGAAATCATCCCGGGTTCGAAAACTCTTTGGGGGTTTTGCCCCGTGCAGGGGTAAATTTGTTTTTATTTTTGGTACATGAAAAAAAGGAAAATGTAAGTCCTCTACATTATAAAAAGGGGGAAATTGTGTTTAAACGAAACTAGAAAAAAAAAAAATTTTAAACTTAAATTAAATGATTAAACTGAAAAGAAAATACTATTTTTTGTTTACAAAATTTATTTTTTAAAAAAAGAAAACTAACTAATAAAAAAAAAGTCGCATGCACAGTGCACTTTTCGAAAAATTGGTTTTTCGATTTAATTTTCTTATATTTTAATTTTTGATTTTTGAAATATTAAAGCAAGTATGGTTTAGCTTTTTAAAAATGAGGGGCAAAATGCTTATATTTATAGGGCCTTTAAATTGACACTTTTTTTAAAGTGTGATTTTTCCCCCCTAACAAGATTAAAAGAAAACCAAAATGTTTTTTAAAACAAGAAACATTTATTTTGTAAAAATAAATGCTTTTAAATTAAAGGGGTTTTTGCTTTGCCTTGAAAAGAAAAAAACATTTGATTAAAGAAACTCCCAGAGTAAAATAAAATGAGTCTGAGTAACCCCTTCTTTAAAACCCAGTACTTCCGTTTTAAATGACTTTTTTTTAAATTCCCCGACAAACAGGGAAATACTTAAAATTTTAAAATCTATAAAACTTGTACCTACTTTGTTTTCATCTAAAAATTGCTGTAAAGAGGGCGCAGTTTGATTTCTAGAAGTTTTAAAAACTGTCCTGAACAATCATAATATAATTTCAGCATAAAATGATAAAACACTTTAAAAATATTTCATAATGATCAATGTGCGAAAGTGTTTTGTAGGAAGTTTCCTTTCTGGGGTGTTTTATTTATGTTTTTTTGTGTGTTCGTGCGTGGTGCGTGCGTTTTTGTTCCCATATTGCTTTATGTAAAATATATTTTAAAATTAGGGAAAGTCAAAAAAAAGGGTGTTATGTAAAAAGGGCCCCAATACATTTTTTAAAGGCTTTTTAAATTTTTTTATAATAAAATTTTAAAAAACTTTTTTCCTCAAACAGGCCGTTTTTTTGGCTGACCCATGCGATTTCCCTTATGCGTAATTTTTTCGTAAAATAAAAAAAGGTTTTAATTTTTAATAAAAAAAAATAAAAAATCTTTTAAAATTGTCAAAAACCTCGTTAGTATATACAATTTAAAAAACCCTGGGAAAACCCCTAAAAACGAAAGATAAAAAACCAAAAAATTTTATGAAAACCGATTTCCCCTTTTCCTAAATTGCGAGAAAACTCGATTTTTGCAAATTACTTTAAAATACAAAAACAAACAAAAATAATTTAAAAAGCTTCTGGTTCTTTGGGAATTATTTATTTCCCGATTTTAAAAATTTCCCCCGAAAACAGCCCGATCAAAGCTTCTTTATCAATGTAAAAAAAAATATATAAGCCCCCGTCACGAAAAAACCCCAACCCCAAAAATTTTTTTCCCGACCAGCATGGCCAGACCACCTGCGCATCCGGCGTTTAGTTCTTGATCAGGATCCATGCTTTTCTCTTTTACAAACTATATAAACAAGTAAGGAACCGTTTAGCCGAACAGCATGGATCCTGATCAGACCTTGCGCAGATGCGCAGGCCTGGTCTGGAAATCCATTGCAAGGTCGCAAACCCATTATGTTGTTTTGGCGTGACCCGGCCTCATATATTTTTTGAACACCAAGGGTAAGTGAATTAACAGTTAAACCAGTTTATAACTTAACAAGACCCCTGTCGGCCATATTACAATGCAATCATACCACATTCTTTGTGATTAAATGTAAATAAAAAATTTCTGACAATTATTTTCTTTTTATTTATTCGTCCAAATGTATAATGATTTAAATTAAAAAAAGAAATTGTTTCCTATTTTTGGCTTTAAGATTTGTATTCATTTTAAGAATAGGTAAATATAAATAAGAAATTAACAACATGTGTTACAGAAAACTTAAAAAAGCTAAATTTTATTGAAAAGAGCCACGGATTTATATATAAATCCGTGAAAGGAGGCGGAGTCTTTAAATTTGACTCATGTTTGCCATCAAATAATGGGGATTTGTATAAAAATAAAAACTGCGAACATAAAACAAGTTATTGCTGCTCTTAAATTATTCAAGACTGAGAAAACAATTTTATCTTAAAAATTTTTATAAACTATTTTTTAGAAGTAACTAACCAACTTTTTTTAAAATAATGTTTTAATCTGATTAAATCTGAAATTTTTTTTGTTATTATATTGAATAGATAAAAACAAAAACCCTATTTTTCGGCTTTCAATTTCAATAAATTAACTATTAAAAATAAATAGAATTTGAGTGTCTCTTTTCGATATGATCTTTCTTGCACATATTAAATAATTTGCATTCGCCACCCCTGCTGTTAAGTGATAATTGAGATGCGCTTCAAGATTATAAAGTCCAATTAGTTGACCAATCAAGCAATACATAGGTCGTGTCAACACACACTGATTAATCCCTTTGCTACTACCAGATGTCCAAGGGGGCTGTAATTACCTTGACATCTTCGGTGTTTAAATGTCGTTATTTTTAAACTCGGTGTTTTTTTTTACCCTGAAAGGGAAGTTATGATTAAACGCATTTTTAACAAATGCCCCTTTTCATTTTTTTTTTTTTTTGCATTTTTCATAACAAATTAATTAATTAAACAAGATACAGTTTAGAAAATTCAAAATCAAAACTCCGTAACCTCCCCAGTATTAAATTAAGGGGGATATATCACTGCTTTTAAGTTATCAAAACCCGGGCCATTTTGGGATGGAAACGTTTTAAACAGTTTTTAAAAGTTTTCTAAAAAAAAATCAGTTTAACCCTAAAAATGCTGGGTTCACAAAATGAAAACCTTTTTATTGCTGTTTGATTTGCAACTTTTTAAAAAAAATTAACCAAACCTCCCTTTTTTTTCCCAATATTCTAAATTTTTAATTTTACTTTTCCATTTCCAAATCCTTTTTTCTTTTTTCTTTTCCCGCCCGCTTTTCGGGAAGGGGGTTGATGGATTAGGTAAAAAACCCAAACCGTTTTTAAACTATTGGTGTTTTAAAAACGCGGGGTAGCCTGGGTACCGTTTGTAGATTAATTTTAATGCCCTTTTTTTTAAGGTGGGCCCGAAAATGGGGGAAAAAAGCAAAGCAATAAGGCCCCTTTAAATTCCCGACCCAAAAAATAATGAAATATTAAGTATTATTTTGGGATAATATCTTTTCCCAAAAAACGATAACTTTGCTCAGTATAAAAAAACCATTGATTTTTTCTAGGAAAACTTTGATTTTAATGCTAAATGGGTTTATTTTTTTTTTTTGTAAAAATTATAATAAAAAATTTAATAATAAATAATAAAAATTTTTTATGTTGAGGATGATGAAAATTGTGATAATGTAATAAAATGTGATGATATGATGTGTTTTATGATATAAATATGAAAAATGTGATGATGATGATGTAAAAATAATAAAATTTAATAAAAAAATTTTTTAAAAAGCGCTAAAAATATTTAAAAAATTCAAAATTTTTGTGACAAAAACAAAAAGGGGGAAAAAAAAGCCAAAATTAAAATTTAAAATTGGAAAAAAACCCCCCCCCCCAGTCTCAAAAAAAAAGCCCCCAAAGGTTTATGACCCAGATAAATTTACTATCTAATTTTTGGGCACGCCCATGTTTGGGAACTTGGGGTTATACTTCAAATAAATCTAAAGACAATTAGGCGCCTTTCTAACTTTTATTGTCCTTGATAAGGCTTTAAAAAGCGATTCTCTGCTGAAAATATTCTTTTAAATTTGTACCCTGCACAGTATATAATAAAGTAAACTAAAAAAAACATTCATATCATCAATGAATTATAAGTAGCCGAAAAAATTACACAAATAAATTCAAAATTAGGAAGTTTGTACCTTTAACTTTAAAAATTCAAAAATGTAAATTATCTTTTAATTTTACAATTGCTTTATTTATTGTTAATACATCAAGTTCCAGATTTAAAAATGACGGTGATTCTCCATAGCAATTGTTTGATGACTGGGGGGGGGGGGCTTTTGTCCTAACCTGAATTTTTTGAATGGTTTTGGGTGGGTGGCTTTTGTCCTACGTGTAAATTTTCATGGGGGGGGGGTTGTGCACCTTTTTCATTTTTAAGATGGAGGGGGGCTTTTTTTGTCCGTACCCCCTTTAAGAAAAAAAATTATTATTTAAAACAAAAAATAAAGTAAAAAGACCCTTTACATTTTTCTGGGGATTTCAAAATAAAAAAAAAATTTTTGTGAAAAAATTTTGGATTCGGAAAAAATTCAAAAGTAAATTTAAAAAGGGGTTTTACAAATCAATATATTTTAAGTTTGTTTTTAAATTGGGAATTTTTTAAAATAAAACCCTCGAAAATTTTTTTTTTTTTAAAACAAAAAATTTTTTTTAAAAAAAACTTTTTCCAAGTACAAAATTTTTTTTAAAACCATTTAACAATTTAAATTTTAAAATTAGCAGGGTAAGGGTTCCCCCTTCCCTTAAAAAAGTTAAAGTCACAAAAATTATGAAAAACCGGGAGGGGAACAAAAAAAATCGGGAGTGATGATGTATTTTTCAAAAAATGCTTTTTTTCGAAAATTTGCTTTCACAACAAAAAATTGTACTTTAACCCCAGTGAAATCCATCATTCTAGCAAAGTGAATTTTAATATAATTGGCCCGGGCGGGGGGTATTTAAAAGTTTATTTTAAAGGGAAAAAACTTAATGTTTTCTTTTTTAAAATGACTTCCCCCAAAATTAAAGGAAAACCAAAACCGCGCTGAAAAAGCTTGGGAAAAAATACAGCGCTTTGTCTGTTTCTTTTTTGTTTATGTCGGGTTGGTTTTTTAAAATATCTGAAAAAAAATCACATGGTTTTACAATTTTAAATTCCCCTTTTTCGTACATGAATTTTTAAAAATTTGCAGAAAAATCCCTTTAAAAGAATTCCCCAAAAATTGGGGAAATTTTTAAAACCCAACGGAGAACCCAAAACTCGATAACCTGCTGCGTTTATGCCCAATACCGGATCTTTTGGGCTTTCGTTTGTCTTCGATTTTCGAAAAACAGCACGTGGCCCTTTAACAATATTTTTAAATAGACCCCCGCGAAAAAAAATAAAAAGGGGGAATTTGGGAATTTTCATAATATTTCTCTTCAAAACTTGTGTACAGAAACGCAAATCTTTGTTTCCTGAAAAAAAAAGATTAAATAAATAAATAAATAAATATATGAATAAATGAGTAATGAATGAATGAATGAATGAATGAATGTATGAATAAATAAATAAATAAATAAATAAATAAATAAATGATTGGTTGATTGATTCAATGAATGAATGAATAAATGAGTGAATGAGTGAATGAATGAATGAATGAATGAATGAATGAATGAATGAATGAAAATATCATTCAATATGCAAGTACATGTATTATATTATGTTTAGCCTATTTTAATAGGACATATATCAACGTAAAATTTAATTGCTGTGTGGACAATCCCGATTTCATCTTCGTGATTTCACAATTAATTTAACTTTCACGATTTCAACTTCACAGATCCACGATTTTATTATAATAATTAATTCATGTTTTGAACATCACAATTTCAACTTTATCATTTTCTCATGTTTGGCTTATCATTATAAAATATTATAATGATAATGAAAAGGAAATTACAAAAATAACATGATTCACCATAGATGCAAAATGCAAAACAGTACTATCTAATCGTGAATCGCAATTGTAAAGTATTCGCTATTTATCTGCAGGTGTATGCTAAAAAGCAAACCAAGCGGTATTGAGCTAGAATACCGCGTCGTTATGTTACAGGTGGATGTCTTACACGTTCTGTGCACTGACGATATTATTTGTACGCAATTGACGCGTTAATAACTCCAGGAAATTTTGCATTGTGTTAATTGTCAAATGTCTGACAAATATATGATCAGACTATTTCTTTACTCTTACAGGAAATAGGCTATTCAGAAGTAAATTTTCATTCGCTACTTCTATATACAGAATCCGTATTTTCACGAATACGGAATTTCGTATTTTAGTAATATACGGACTTGTTATAAAAATTCCGTATATTAGTATAATACGGAGTTCGTACATCAAAGTTCCCGAATATTACGAGTGTACGGAGTTCGTATATGAGTCATATACGGACTAATATTATATACGGTCCCGTACATCTCCGTATGTCAAGTTTCCCGTATTCTTACACGTATATTAATGATATACGGAATTCCGTACACTTCCGTATATCCATGTCTTTTTCGCAGTGTTAACAGATATTTTGTGTTGAAATTCTTTGTTTCCACTAGTATGATAATAAGAATAGGGCATGTCAGGGATCTGCGTATTGTAACGTCTCTGACATTGGCGTCTTTAGAGTTTTGTTTCAACAAAATTTCGCCGGAAACTCTCACCATTGGCTAATTAAGATAAAGAATTTGCTTCAAATGTAAGAAATAGGTCATTATGAGTTTTTCTTTATAGACAGCCAAGACATATCATGTTTCCTAGAGACAGAAAATGGGAGAAATCAAATTGTGTTTGAAATGCTCTGTTCGTGTATCTTTCATAATAAAATCATCTGTGGATGTTTGCAAATGAGACAAAAGGCCCCTTTTGGGGAAAATGAAAATGTGACCTTTCTTCACCCCTTTGGGTGTAAAAATCCGGTACGCTCTAACATTTCATGTTTTTACATGAAGCTTAAATGTAAAGAATAATTTTCCCAACTTCAATTTGGCTTCATCAAATTGCTTTTAAAATCATTTTAGTTGTTTTTTTTTAAATCCCGATTCTCAAACATGTCCAAATTTTATCTATGAGTTTTTTTTATTTTATGAGTCCAAACAATTTGTATCAGATCTAGATTGAACTCGCAAATTTCTGTCTAAGTTCTGTCAAAAAATTAACAAAATAGTGGTGTAAAATAAAAAAGTCACTTTACATTGTCTAATGCAATACCGATTTCTATTGAACTCGTTTACAAATGCATTATATTGGGCTACGCCTTTGCCTCGGTCAATATAGACTTCACAGCTGTGTACTCATCCAATTTAATTGATTATTTACTTGGTGTATGATTACCGTTTATTGTTTAGAAAGTAGAAAAATATTCAGTATATGCTTTCTGTCATGTAATATATGGTTATGAAAAGAGCAAATGTGAGTTTTTTTAATTATTGAACCTTTATCATAAAACATCGGTAAACTATCTCTTTTGTACAAATGTTTTTGCAAATAGAAGGAGAAATAGAATACATTGTTTGTTGAGGAAAGCTTTCCAAACATAATAAACGGCGAATATCAGATGTTCAGAACGAATATATTGTATTAATTGGTTAAGGTTAGTATGGTGTCAAGAAAAACAATATGAAAATATATTGTACTACAAAAGCAAGCTTAATCTTTGTCTAAAATAGCATACTTACTAGTTTCTTGCTTCTGTTAATGTATGAAGAAAATTGAAATGGAAAAAAAGAAGTGAGCAGCAACATTTAATTAAACGCTTAAATCTTGATCTGAATGAATACAATTCACGATACAATCGAAGATATAAAGGGATATTGGCAGCAATATGTCATCATTAACATTTTTCTGTAAAATGTTAAACAAACAAATATCATTCGCAAATAATGATGAATTGCTTCACGCGTTTCTTATTCATTCTTTAAAACAATCTGCGATTTAATATACAAACTGCATGAATGTATGTGCTTCACAGATGCAAAAAAAAACAAAAAACACTATGAATTTGTCCCTATAAAACTGACATAAATCAAACACTGTCATAAACTTTAACGTTACTTCATTCTACTTTATTATAATCATATTTCATACAACACAACACAACATATAAAAACTTATAAGCGTCAATTTAAATAAAAAGTAAAATAAAACAATGAATATATTATACCTTGACTTTTTATTGTTAATTTAAAGTTTAAAGTTTATATGTCGCTATGAAATGTCTTCTTTTAGAAATTCAAATTATGTGTTTACAAAACAATGCTTTTAGGGTGCTTGTAAATAAGCAATTATATCTCCTATTTTGTGAAATGTTTAAATTAGAGAGTTTTGGTATTAAATACTTTTTTTTTCAACTTTCATTGAAATTTATAAGCATAATTCAAGCATAATTCAAGCAGTAAAACAAAATACATTTGCAGATACTAACATGCCCATTTACGAGAATCCAATTATCAGACACATTTTTTCATCTCGATTAATGCGTTATATTTTAATGAATTTTGCGCACAATATATTTCATTTTTTTACAGTTATGAAAGATATATAATTCTCAAACGATTGAACGATTATCAGATAAAGAGATAATTGATCAAGTATGTACTTTATATTAATATTGAATGTCTTTGAGAAATAGAAGAAAAAGTAATAAAACCGTTTTAAGGTTGAGTTGTAACTCAAAATGTCAACTCAAAATCCATGCATAAACTTGAATATACTACATATACTGTGAAATCACATATAGCTTACTACTCGTAACAGTAAATGATTGATTAGATTTATTGATATCAATGTGTTAAGTTATATATTGAATGTATAAAGTTATACTTTTGGTTACTGCTTTTGGTTCATTGAGTTACAAACGAGAAAAATTAAATCTAGATAACATTAAATCAATTTTAGGTACAACAATATTCATATAGAAGACACTTGGGTCCTTTATAAACGAAAACAGAAATCGATCAGTTTTTCTAAGTAAAATTTCTGCATTGTGCCTAATGTTTGTGGTGTGTTATTCAGGTATATGTACTTACTCAAGAAAATATACTTCAATGAAGTCCTTTGAAACGAAAACATACAATATGGTTAGATTCATTCTTTGTGTACCTTCCTTTTTTATAAAGTATGATTTCTTCCGCACCGGATTTTCGTCAACGTAAATAAATATTACTTGTATAAATTGTCGAATGGTTATTGTTTTAACAAATCTAAATGCATTATCCTTTACACTAAACAAGTGTGCCCGTTTATGATTTAAATATGATTTTATAACTTATTAGAATAAAATATTAGCAATAGGTAAAATTAGAATAAACAAATGATTATATTAAACAGAAATGTTCGTTTGTGTCCATGGCTTATACTGTTGAAATAACATTATAATTTGCAAAAGCAATTTATTTTGTGTTCGTTTGATTTTGTTTTATTGAGTTTTACCTCACGCACACAGTATATGTCATATGACGACGTTACAGATTTCCTGGTAGAAGAGGACATCAGGTGCCGTTCCATGCATTATTTCAGGCACAAAATGACACCTAAGTAACACCACCGACGTTCAGTAATCTAGCTAGCTAGTATTGAGTTCGTATAAATTTATTAATGACATATCGATATAATCATTTAAGCCAGGCCTTTGACATTTTGCACTTTCCAGCGAAATTACAATTTCTAGCAGAAATTGATATTCAATTCGCATTGGCACAAGGAGCATCTAATTGCCGAAACGTCTGGAGCATTAACAATTTGAAAATTATAACACGAGAAAGTCATTATGGCTATCAGAATTCTTGTCACAATATGTTCTATAGTTGCTGCTCGTTTCAGATTTATTCTAGATGAGGAGTGAATGTACGTAGATGTATAGAAGTTAAGTTATACATTGTATGTGTAAAGTTATATTTTTGTTTCTGCTTTTGATTAAGTGACAAACGAGACAAAATAAATCTAGATAATATTAAATCAATTTTAAGTACAACAATATTCATATAGAAGACACTTGGGTCCTTTATAGACGAAAAAAGAAATCGATCTTTCTTTAAAACATAAAATTCCTGCAATATGCCTAATCTTTTGGTGTGTTATACAAGTATATGTACTTACTCATGAAAAAATACTTCAATGAAGTCCTTTGAAACGAAAACATACAATGTGGTTAGATTCATTCTTTGTGTACATTCCTTTTTTATAAAGTATGATTTCTTTCGCAATGGATTTTCGTCAACGTTAATACTTATTACTACTAAATATTATAAATTGTCGAAAGGTTATTGTTTTACAAAATCTAATTGCATTATCCTTTACACTAAACAATTGCGCCCGTTTATGATTTGAATCAGATTTTGTTTATATTAGAACAAAAATATTAGCAAAATGTAAAAATGGCAAAAACATATGATTATATGAAACAGGAATACTCGTTTGTGTCCAGAGCTTATACAGTTGGAATAACATTATCATTTGCAAAAGCAATTTATTTGTGTTTGTTTGATTTTGTTTTATTGCGTTTTACCTCACGCACAAAGTATAGGTCATATGACGACGTTACAGCTTTTCTGGTAAAAGAGGACATCAGGTGCCGTTCCATGCATTATTTCAGGCACAAAAGGACACCTAAGTAGCACCACCGACGTTCCGTAAGCTAGCTAGATAGTATTGTGTTCGTATACATTTATTAATGACATGGCAATATAATCATCTAAGCCGATCCTTTGACATTTTGCACTTTCCAGAGACATTACAATTTCTAGAAGAAATTGATATTCAATTCGCATTGGCACAAGGAGCATCTAATTGTCGAAACGTCTGGAGCATTAACAATTTGAAACTTATTACACGAGAAAGTCATTATGGCTATCAGAATTCTTGTCACAATATGTTCTATAGTTGCTGCTCGTTTCAGATTTATTCTAGATGAGGAGTGAATGTACGTAGATGTATAGAAGTTAAGTTATACATTGTATGTGTAAAGTTATATTTTTGGTTTCTGCTTTTGGTTCATTAAGTGACAAACGAGACAAAATAAATCTAGATAATATTAAATCAATTTTAAGTACAACAATATTCATATAGAAGACAGTTGGGTCATTTATAAACGAAAAAAGAAATCGATCATTTTTTTTGAATAAAATTTCTGCAATATGCCTAATGTTTTGGTGTGTTATTCGAGTATATGTACTTACTCACGAAAATATACTTCAATGAAGTCCTTTGAAACGAAAACATACAATATGGTTAGATTCGTTCTTTGTGTAACTTCCTTTTTTACAAAGTATGATTTCTTCCGCAACGGATTTTCGTCAACGTAAATAAATATTACTTGTATAAATTGTCGAAAGGTTATTGTTTTAAAAAATCGAATTGCATTATCCTTTACAATAAACAATTGTGCCCGTTTATGATTTAAATCATATTTTGTTACTTATTAGAAGAAAATATTAGCAAAAGGTAAAATTGGAATAAACATATGATTAGATTAAACAGAAATACTCGTTTGTATCCAGAGCTTATACTGTTGAAATAACATTATCATTTGTGTTCGTTTGATTTTGTTTTATTGCGTTTTACCTCACGCACAAAGTATAGGTCATATGACGACGTTACAGCTTTTCTGGTAAAAGAGGACATCAGGTGCCGTTCCATGCATTATTTCAGGCACAAAAGGACACCTAAGTAGCACCACCGACGTTCCGTAAGCTAGCTAGATAGTATTGTGTTCGTATACATTTATTAATGACATGGCAATATAATCAACTAAGCCGATCCTTTGACATTTTGCACTTTCCAGAGACATTACAATTTTAGAAGAAATTGATATTCAATTCGCATTGGCACAAGGAGCATCTAATTGTCGAAACGTCTGGAGCATTAACAATTTGAAAATTATTACACAAGAAAGTCATTATGGCTATCAGAATTCTTGTCACAATATGTTCTATAGTTCCTGCTCGTTTCAGATTTATTCTAGATGAGGAGTGATTGTACGTAGATGTATAAACGTATCATTTGTTCCGACGTTAGACTATGGTTATTAGATTGGTGTTTGTCATCGGATTGTCGTCTGAACTGGCGTAAAATAATTCGACCGACGTGTTCAACTCATCCTATATGGCTCAAAGGATTTCAAGTACTTTTTAAAATAATGATTGTCATCAACACCCTTTTGCATATTGCCAAGTTATTGTGATTTATGAGGACAAAGTTAGGCTTTCTCCACATAACAATTATAAATTTCTGGTTTAAAGCCTGTTTTTGTCTATATCTTAAGCAATATGATATATTAAAAAAATATTAGTATAGGCTTATTTCGAGCTGAATTTCTGCCACTAATGATTGTCATCAACACCCCTGTTGCATATTGCCAAGTTATTGTGATTTTTGAGGACAAAGTTAGGCTTTCTGTCTATATCTTAAGCAATATGATATATAAAAAATGTTCATTTTGTTCATAAAGTATAGGTTTATTTCAAGCTGAATTTCTGTCACAGCATTAAGTAACGATTGGTGATTAAATTTATTTCTAGTAGCTTAGCTTCCTGTAAGGGAAATTTAAACCAATTTTAATAAATATTGCTTCTAAGAATGTAAATTAAAACTATGTTTTGCATTTATCCAAATTGAAATGATAATTTGTTATGACATTTATAAACGTGTTGACATTGATACAATTAACGTTTATAACTTTCTTTAAGATTTCTTAATTCTAGAAATGTCAGTGTTTACTTAAAACAAACACTTAAAAATTTAGTATTAGTTAAGAAAAGTTTCAGATGTGACTTTTGTCGTTTTAATAAGCATCTTTTGTCATCTGCAGTACTTTGATATTATGATAAAGAATGTATATATTATGTTAACATTATGTAATCTTATTATTTGTTACAAAAATTATGTTCATTTCTGCTGTGATGCAGTTGTCATTTCCTTGTTTACAATGGTAACGAGTGCACTTTCTGGATCATTCTTATTGTCCACAAACAATAAGTATATTGTCTCTTTGCGAGGAGAAGACTTACTGTGTCTTTTTGATTTTCAAAGTTATTATGAATTTTATTTTCAAAAGTATCAAGCTATTGAACTCTGAAAACATGTCCTGCATTATAAAAATGCAGGATATTTCATAACTATAATTTGTTTAACAAAAGATTAGAATTATAGTATTTTTTATAAGTTCATGTAACTTCAAACTCAAAATGTAATTCTGTTTAAATCTATGAATTGTGGGCTAATTGGGGTTGCGTTTCTTAATGTTGATTTCCTTTGATGATTTTTTCTCTACATTTTCAAACTAAATCAAACACTCACAACCTTTTTTCTATGTCAGGGGTGCAAGCTCGTCACGGTTGTGAACATTTTGCTGAACAAAACCAAGATGGAATCCATTCTCAGTATTGCTTCTTAAAAATGTTTTGTAACACTGTTATTTCTTGCATTTGGAAAAAAAGTATTCTCCTAAGAAAAAAACTTATATTGTATAAAAAATCATTAATATACTCCTGTTTTTGTTCTTAATATGCTGTTATATTGTCAATCGTTTTAAGGGATACTTTTTTTAAATTTTAAAGCTCTTGGTTTGGTGAATTTTGCATTCTGTCATAAGCAGGTTTACAAATAAACGTCATAACCCACACATTTTGGATTGTATGTGTTGCAGAATTTGGGACAAATTAATGGCATAAAAGTCTCATTTTTTAAAAGCTGATAAAGGCTGCCTATAATTTGAGGCGTTTGTGTACAACAGAAATCTTGATTTCAATATCCACCGCGTATTTCCGTAACGCTGGAATTGGCAAGAACGCACATATATTTTACAATTTCTGTGTTTTGTTCACCGTCCCTCCTTACTTGGTATATACAGAGATATAGATTGAAATTTATTCTTAAACGTTCAACCCCTAAGCTTACAATAATATTCAGACAATCACTGATTGTACTTATTTTTATCTATAATTTTACAGATGAATTTAAATCATTTTTCAAACGCACAATGTCAGAAACGATACACCCCTTTTGTGGAAAGTTGCAATTAAGTTTACTGAAAATAGTTAGTATTTTACTGCAATGCTGATTATTTCTGATTTGCATCGAAATCCAAAAAATCCTTCTTCAAGCAGATCACACAAGACTAATATAAGTATGGATGATGAAATGCTGCTTAACGACAAAGCATTTATCAAACACTGTTATTCTCTCGATCAAAGACTTACGGTTGATGCACTGGAATCGATTAATATTTCTTTTTGGACTAAACAGTTATAAATGACTTATCAAAGAAGCTAAATCTAAAATATAAAATACCATCAATTAGGCATAGAGATGACAGATAAATATGTTTTTTAAAAAGCAATGAGTTTGCTTTATATTTCATTTATGTCTTAAGAAAATGACATCTGTCGCATTCCATTACTTTGATGATCTTTCTTACTAATTGAATTGTTTTATTCAAAGAAACGTTGTAAGACAAGTTGAAACGTAACTAAGAATCGTTGATAACATCTTGGTCAAATGACATGACTCGGTTTAAGAAATTTAGATATTGCAGAAATGGTAATGTTTTATAACTTGAAAATAGATATAATATATAAACAATGGCGGTTATAATTTTAATTTTAAATAAATATATTTATCAGACAATTTGAAATAGAAGCATTTTCTGTTTCATAGATTGTATGCGTTCTTGCTGTTAATTGTATTCATCTATTGTGAAATGATTATACAGCAGGGTACTTTTCAGAATAATTAAAACATTATTAAAATAAAAGATTTGAATTTATAAAGCTGCATTCAAAATTTAAATGCCAATGGACTTAAAAAACAATATGGTCTCATTACAGAAAACAAAATTTACGTTCTTGTCTGCCATACATATGTTATTCAAATAGAAAAATATAGAATCCCTAAAGAAAGCCCAACACGACAAAATTGAAAATGTTGCACGCTCGGTTTGATAGAGCCTGTACATGGACGTTAATAGAAAGTGCAAGTTACCGTTCACGCCCCCTAGCACCGGCTTAAGCAGAATTCAACATTTAACACGAAGAATGGTGAAATTTAGAATTGAAACATCCGCAGATGTGTTCATACGGCGGTCATCATGGAACCTTCAATGTGACACAGTAGTGCCATTCCATGAAAAGCGGCGTATTGTCCCCAAGTTAAAGTATGCTTGTGCCCTAAATGAGAAAACAATGGGCGGAACTAAATAAAATGGAATTTTGAAAGGGGGTCTGAGGTTATGAAGCCTGCATATCACAGATAAGACGTCAAAAGACAAATTTAAAAATCAGGCAACATATCCTAAGGGTGATTATACAGTATTCAAATTGATATACTGGAACCACCCAAGTTGAAAAAGGCCAAATAGAAGAAACTAAAAGTACCACATGACATGTATACACAACAATAATGTTGTGCTGAACGATCTTCAAGGATCGAAAATATAACATCATTGATTAAATGTACGGGGAAACTTTTTACAGCCGCCACACGGCACAAATAACATGGATGTGACAATGAAATAAAGAAATACAGAATCCCAAAAGAAAGCCCAACACGACAAAATTGAAAATGTTGCAGGCTCGGTTTGATTGAGCCTGTACATGGACGGTAATAGAAAGCGCAAGTTACCGTCCATGTCCCCTAAACTTTTATTCTAAGACTTACATTTCTTAAAGCAACCTCTTTTTATTTTTAGTACTATCCGACAATATAACATAGGGTTTGAGATATTCTCTCAAGTATATCCTTTGTAATTGTAATACTCCTCTATAATAGTTTATTGAATATCAAATATCAAAAATCAACATTAATTATTCACTGTGATAAAAAAGTACTAATATAGCCGTATATTTAAACAATTTCAATCAAACAAGTTAATGAACTATTAATTTAAATTCATCTATTTCCGTGTTCGAACTACAACGAGACAAACTTGTTCTGGAATTAAATTTTTCACAAGGCACAAGGGTCATTTATATAACGAAACGTCTAGCACATAAACACATCCTGTGACACTTTAAAGTCAGTTAAATATCAGCATTGCTGTAAATTTTGATCATTTACTTAATCTGTATTTTTCATCGACCTTATTTAATAGTTGATAATTATGAAACGATGCAGTTATCAAAGTCAATGTGTTAGATAGTGTAAAACTATTATTCTTCATATCGGTAAGATAAGTGATTGATTGACGATAAAATACTTTTTTATATGACACAACAATTTTGAACACATACCCTGCCGCATTTGCGACTCCGTAAAATCGGCATTGTACGACCGTGCATATAATGTTGACGTGGCGTCATTTACATTATACAAACATTGTGTAAATACGCGCTAAATGTAACTGTAACATATAAGCGAGTCAATGAAAAAATGATTTGTTTTCCCTTCATGGGATTTTGTAGGTCTCATAAGACATTTACATAATTATCATCTTCTCTTACATTCTTCATGTTCTAGTACGTAATAGAAAAACAATGTTAGGCAAACCTTTGACATAATAAAATGCCAGTTATTTGACCATAAAATGGCAATTAATTAATGTATACTGCCAGGAATACTGACATACCTAGGGAGGGCGTTCGTTACCAAAAGTCCACACATGTAAAGTTTCCCCTTCGAAAACTACTTTTGAAAATGCAAACGTGCATGTCTAGCATTATTTATTGTATCTGTGCACAGCAAATAATATGACTCTTAATCCAATCTTTTAATTGAAGGCATCCGCTTTTAAATAACAAGTTTACAGAACTGACTTAACATAAAAATCAGCAATAAATTTACAAGTTCGTATCTTCCATTGCTTATAATAGATAAGCATGTTTGCACACTTATCATGCTTATAGATCTCCATAATAGATATCTAACCGTATCTGAGATGTATAAATGAAATGTAAAACTCGAATACAGAAAATAGAGTTAAGAAAACGTGTTTCCAGTTGTTGAACTGCAAAAGTACGTTTACATAGTAACATGTTTAAGATAACAAAAGTACATTTACAAAGTTAAACGATTTTAAGTCATGCATGACGCCCGCCCCTCTTTAAGTATAACAGAAGTGTACGGACAGGTATAAAACCCGGCGCCTCTCTCCTATTTCTCAATAAAGTGAAGGAAAACACGACGTCCCTTCTAACTTTTTTTTTACATTTTTTTTTACAAAAAATTAAATAATGTTGGTTTCAAATGAAAGATTACTCCATAAGGTTTCTATGAATGCTTCAGAAATAAAAATGAATTAAATAGAAGTATTAGAATTTTTTTTTATTCAAAATTTATCATTTTTTCCTCTGAAAAGCACATTCTCAAATTCGGTAAGAAAAACACGGCGTCCCATCCAAACTTTATTTTGAGTTCGTTATTATTTTGATAGCTTTGGATTGAAGTAAAACTGTGCTTTCGTCTTAAAGTTTATCAGATAACTTTCTGAAAACTACACTCTGAAATAAGTTAGAAAAACACGGCGCCTATCTACTTACTTTTTTATTTATTGATCAATTTTAATAATTTTGGTGTCAAATGAAAGAATTCTTCATGAACTTTTTAGTGATGCCCTATTATCAGACTAGAAAGTACTTTTATACAAGTTTTGATTTAAGGAGTTAAATGCCGGCTTACGTGTTTGGAGCCGGCAAGTCAAATGATTTTCTTTTAAAAATCGTCAAGTCATATTATATCAATGGACATGAAACATGTTACCGACACGTATAGCATGTTGAATGACTAGACACAACAATATAATTTTTTATATGATGAAATAAATAGTAGGATAGATAAATATTTACTGAATTGAATTGATCCAGGTCGTGGAATTGTTTTATGATAATGTATTCATAATATGTCATGGTAAACGTATATTTGATATGGAAATCGCTTCATTGCCTTGTTTCAGATTTTATTCAATATCTTCTTTCAATAATGTAAATTTACATTATTGATATTTAAAAAAAAGTTAACAGATGCAGATCTTGCAAAGATAATGTGCAATTTGTATTGACACTGATATTTGACGTATATTATTTCAAGAACTTTTGTTTTGCATTAATAAGCAATACATTCCAGAACCTGATGGTTCAAAATCCGTAAAAAATCTGTTTAAAATATGAATTGTATTACATTTTAATGTCAACATATGTGAGTAATACAACAATTATGCCTTATGTAAAGAAATTTTTGTTTTCATACTAAAATGTGACGGATAATTATTCCAATGAAAACATTATTAACTTAGACGAACCAACTCATAGAAAGTGCATAGAATTTGCTTTGCAAATATTACAAAATTACAAAAGGCTTTCTAAAAAATTTATTAAAATGCATACATTTATAAAACCCTTTAACGTACAATTCCTGAATGAGCGTACACCTGTGACATAACTGATTAGAATATGATCGTCTATATAAAAGCAAAGTGTGTTAAAAGGAATTATCATCAATATTCTACAAAATATAGTTTCATCCATATTCTTGAAGATAAGGATATCATTTGGCAAATTTAGTACGTTCTCTTTCTAAGCAGTTTGCACTTGTGACTCGAAGTTGTATAACTGGTATCATATATAACAGTTTTAACATTGCTGGAGCCAAACACCTGTTGGTAAATGCGTAAATAAATATATCATCCATTGCGTACAGAAAGTCTCATTTAGCTGACTGACGTTGTTTTCTATTAACACTTCTTTGGCATTTATCTAGGCACTAATTAGACAAACATGTAAAGAGATTAAACTTTGATATGTTTCATGACTAAAGATCCCGATGGCATGAGTTGCTTTTTGCAAATGCACGTATTCGTACGACAAACTATACAGTCATAGATAAATAAAAATTAAAAGTATATAGAAATCATACATTTTCTTGCTAAAGTGTTATGTTACTATCTTTATTATTCGCTTTAACTGCTCATATCTTAAAAGTGATTTGTAAGTAGCTTAGATATACTACAAAAAAATGAACCGAACCCTCATACGACCAAGCAACACGAGGATCATAGGACCACCAGTAAGAAACCCAGCAGGACACAGAACTAAGACAGGACGTTACAAAACAAAACAAAAATACACAAAACAGAAATCGTACGTTTTTTTCCAAATTCTTCCCTTTCCATTTTTTGAATTTACCATTTATATTAAACAAATAAGAATTCAAGAAGTATAATACACTTAATATGATGCAGGCTATGAAAATTAAATACTGATGTAAAAAGTTGTTTTAACGTTGTTTTATACTTATATTGATAGAGACATAGTCCAATTAAGTCAATTATCTCAAAAAGACACTTATAACGTTAAATATCAACGCAAAGCTAAACAAATTTGATTCCAAACATTACAATATAAGCGGAAATCAAATTCAGTCACAATCATTGAAACAAACCCGTTCATACAATTTGTAAATGTTGGATAAGAAAGATGCTGTTATCGTACGTCTTTACGAAAACGTTCCTTTCTTAATAATATCATTGTAGAGTTGAAGATAAATATCGTTCATTTGTCCTCTTTCATATACAATATGTCCCGATATATTGAAATTGTGATACAAATTCGGACAGCAAATTGTATGGAATTGTATGCCATATTTTATTTTTAACGGAATTTATAGTCTTTGTCTTGTGTATATTGTATCAAGAATCTGTCTAGGAATAATATTAGGTGAACCTTTTTTTTTTGCAAATGAGCTAAGTCACACAATGAAAACAAATACTTTTATACCTTTGCCATTGTCTTTACAGTTTAACTTGCATTAACCTTTCTTTGAATGTGAAAAGGTTTTGTGTTTTGCTAATCTAGATATGTTTTATTAATTAAACATTATTATCAATTATGAAAAAATTGTTACTCGAAAATGTTATACTTTCTAAGCGTCGTCTGCTAGAATTACTCTACCTGACCGTTTAAGTGGATTAGTCGATTAATAATTTAGTAAATACGTAATCAGATTGGTTTAAATGTCACCTGTCTTGACATAAATAATAACATATCAAAATGAAATTAAATTTCTGAATAACCGTATAACTGCTTTGAATATGATCGTCTTTAGTGTGTTTAGATGTACAAAAAAATCATCCTTAAACAACAAAAGGTCTCATTCAAATGATTGACGTATTTTTCTATAAACACTTCTTTGACATTTATCTAGGCCCTAATTAGACAAACATGTAAAGACATTAAACTTTTATATTTTTCATGACTAAAGATCACGATGGCATTAGTTGCTTTTTGCAAATGCACGTACCACTACGACAAACTATACAATCAAAGAAAAATTGAATTTAAAGTATATAGAAATTATACATTTTGTTTGTAAAATGTTATGTTACAATCTTTATTATTCGCTTTTACTGCTCATATTTTAAAAGTGATTTTAAAGTAGCTTAGATATACTACAAAAAATGAAATCATTAAGTAATACTTAACCAGATAAAGAAGTCCGACTTTTTTTACAATCTAAGTCGGGCAGAATAAACAATTGATAATAATAACCTTTATTTATAAAGAGGTTTGCAAACACTGTTGGTAATATTGCTACATTGTATTTACTATTGTTGAATTTTGGGATTATCGTATTGATATCGGTTTAAACTGATAAATTGACGACGGTAAACAATCATCTAAACAACAAGAACTTGTAACAATATTAGTGGTGATAATTTATTTAACTTTACAAATATATGAAAATGATTTTGATAAACCAAGTTTAGCCATTTGTTAAATCAATGATATTATATGCAAATAAACATTAACTATATAATTATATAGTTACATTAGATATAATGGCCTTTTCCCTCAAAATAATGCTGTAGGGGCGTCTGAGGTCTACCTGAAAAGTCATCATTTCCTTGTCGGTGTTTCATGAAACCCAACTAAAATAGACGACGTGTTTAAAACTTGACATCAATTGTATACAATCACATTCTGCTACCTGTCATTCATATTTTTGATGTATATACATGACTTGGTATAAACAAAGTTGTAGCTACATTTTGGCAATACTAAGTTTTTCGAGAACAAAAAGGAGTTGGTGAATCGCTTTCATTGAGGCTGTAAGATGAAAACTGCAACAGTTTGATGCGACATATTTTTAACTGTAAAAAATTCTAAACATTATTGGCTAAAAATATTTTTTCCCATTTGCAGATTGAAAAGTAGTACCGCGTTTTTCAATATGAATGAAAAGATGAATAAAACAGGATGGCGTTTAATGAACTGAACCCTCATACGACCAAGCAACACAAGGACCATAGTACCACAAGCAAGAAACCCAGGATGACACAACACAAAGATAGGACATTACAAAACAAACCATAAAATACACAAAAACAAAAATCGTACGTTTTTCCAAATTCTTTTCATTGTTTGAATTTACCATTAATATTAAACAAATATGAGTTCAAAAGTTGAATACACTTTAATTTTGATGCTGCTATGAAAAAATAAATACTGGGTGGTTTAAAATTTTTTTAAAAGTTGTTCATTAGAGGGCACAGATGAAAAAAGATAGAGGCCTAGCCCAAAATTTAAGGGCAAGTCGTTTTCAAAAAAAGAAAAACTTATAATTTTTAAATATCAATGCAAATTAAAAGTTTTGATTTAAAAAAAACGACAATTTTTGAGCGGAAAAACAAATTCAGTTTATAATAATTGGGCAAACCCTTTATCCCCAAATTTTTTCCTGCTTTGGGTGATAAAGATGTGTTATCCTACTTCTTTTCCCAAAAAAGTTCTTTTTTAAAATCTCAGTGATATATTATTTCTGATAATATTTATTAATTTGTTTCCCCTTCATATTTTCAAAATGTCCCCATATATTGAAAAATTTTGATACAAAAATTTGGAGAGCAAATTTTATGGGAAACGTATTTCAAATTTTGTCCCTTTTTTGGAAAAAATATTTTTGTCTTGTGTATATTGTATCAAGAACCTGTCGAGGAATAATATTAAGTGAACCATATTGCAAATGACCTAAGTCACACAATGAAAAAATAATGTTATACCTTTGCCATTGTCCTTACAGTTTAACTTACATAAACCTTTCTTTGAATGTGAAAAGCTTCTGAGTTTTGCTAATCTAGATATTAAAAAAATATATATTTTATTAATTAAACATTATTATTAATTATGAAAAAATTGTTACCTTAAAATGTTTGACTTTTAAGACTCATCTGCTAGAAATACTCTACTTGACTGTTTAAGTGGGTTATTCGATTATTCATTTACGTAATCAGATTGGTTTATCTGCTCACCTGCCTTGACATAAATGACACTGTCTCAAAAAGAAACAAAAATTCAAAATTAGCGTATATCTGCATTGTATATGATCACGTTAAGTGTGTTATGATGTATAATTATCAATATTTTGCAAAATATAGTTTTATCCATATTCTTGAAGATAAGGATATCATTTGACAGATAAACTAAGTTCTCCTTCAAAGCAGTTTGTAATTCCGTCACTAACTAGTGTAATTAGTCATATATAAATAACAGATCATACATTGATGGAGCCAATCACTGGGAGGTTAATGCGTACAAAAATCAGCCATAAACTACAAAAGGTCTCATTCTAATGATTGACGTATTTCTCTATTAACACTTCGTTGGCATTTATCTAGGCAATAATCAGACAAATAAGTAAAACATTAAACTTTGACATTTCTCATAACAAAATATCCCGCAAATCTGAGTTGCTTGTTGAAAATGTACATTTCTGTACGTCAAACTATAAAAGAAAAATTATGTTTAGAGTGTACAGAAATAATACTCTTTGTTTCTATACGTTATGTTGAATTCTAAGTTTTTTATTGTTCTTAATCTTAAAATGGATTTGAAAGTAACTTAGATATAATAGAAACAAATGAAAATTCATTAGGTCATACCTATCCAGATAGAGAGAACCGAATATATCACAACTTAAGTCAGACAAAGTAAACAATTTGTAACAATAACCTTAATATTTAACTTTATTAAAGAGCTTTCCAAACACTGGAGTTAATGTTGCTATTTACTATTGTTGAATTTTCGGATTATCGTATTGATATTGGTTTAAACTGGTAAATTTCCGACTGAAATAGAGCATCAAATATCATGAAAGATCAATGAAACAAGCCCGTTCATACTATTGATACTTGCTGGTTGATTAAGATGCTAGTTTATGGCATCTTGCCTTTTCTTCTTTTATAATATCATTGTAGAATTGAAGGTTAATTTGGTTTATTTGTCCTCTTTTATATACAATATGTCCCGATGAAATTGTGATACGAATTCTAACAGTAAATTGTATGAAATATTTTATTTTTGACAGCATTTATAGTTTTTGTCTTGTACATACATGTATATTGCATCATGTATCTATCCAGGAATAATGTTAAGTGAATCAACTTGCAATTGATTAAGTCACACAATGAAAACAGATACTGTTTTATCTTATACACATTGTCTTTAAAGTTGTTACATAAGCCTTTTCTTTCAAAATTAAAAGGATGTGATTTGCTAACCTATATATATATTGTTTTTCATTTCAGAGAGTATTTTTAAATATGAATTTAAATGTTTGGCTTTTCTTCTGCTAGAATGACATTTTTGATGTACATGTACTAATTTTTTTTCTGTGGATTATTCGACGGAGCATTAACGTAATTAGTTCTAAGATTTTTCTGCTTATTTGTCATAACATAAAATAATACTTCATCAAATAACAAATAGGTTACAAAAATGTTTGGAATATCTGTCATTGCTTTTATGAATTATTGTATAGTTATTGATATTACTATATGTAAGGTCACACAAAAGAATAAGAGAACTGTCGCTGACACGCGTTGAAATTATGAAACTTGTACAATGTAGTTAGAAATCCTATTGTTATATGTTATGTATCGTTTTATTTTTGTTAATTAAAATGGAATGCTTTTAGTGGGAGATTATATTAATACGTGGGGCATATTTTATTACGTAGCAACAACTCAGTTTAACCATGATTTGCAAGTAAAAGTACAAGTATAAGACACCGTTGGAAAGATTATAGATTTTCTAACTAATAGTCAATTTTACACTAAAGCAAATTGTTATGTAACAGGTTTTTTAACGTTGCTTTTCAATGAATAGCACAAAATGAGGAACATTAGAAGGCCTAGCACAATAAAGTCAAATGTTCTCAAAACAAGACACTGATAATTCTAAATATCAATACAATGCTACACGAACTGGATTCCAAACACGAAAAGATATAAGCGGAAATCCAATTAAGACAAGATCCTTGAAACAAATCAGTTCATAACATTGATACTTGCTGGCTTGCGCTAGTATATGGAACATTGCCTTTTTTTCTTAATAATTACATTGTGAATTGATCATTTGTCCTCTTTCATATACAATATGTCCCGACATCTTGAAATTGTGATACGAATTCGGTCAGAAAATTGTATAAAATTGTATGTATTATTTTATATTTGACGGCGGTTTTTGTTTTATTGTATATATTGCATCAAGGATCTGTTTAAGTATTATATTAAGTGAATCATTTTGCAATTGATTCAGCCACATAATGAAAATTGATACATTTTCATCATATTGACTTTGTCTATAAAGTTACATATAGCAAAGTTACTTTCTATCAACCTTTTCTTTCAATGTTTATAGAGTGTGTTTTGCTAACCTAGATATATCTTATTATTCATACATAACTATTAAATATGAATTTAAATGATTGGCTTTTTTAAGTTTCTACTGACGACTTACTTTTTTGATGTAGTAGATACTAGACTGTTTCTGTGGATTATTCGATGAAACATTAACGTTTACTTATCAGTTGTAAGGTTTATCTGCTTTATCATAAATAACGTTAATTCAAATATACACATAGGGTTAAAAAAACTGCTAACATGCCCACTGAAATATCTGTCATTGCTTTTATGAAATAGTGATAAATTAAATATAAGATTTTATTTAAAAAGTGTATTGCCGATCAGATACTTTCACACAAAACAATATCAAGGTTGTCAATGACACGCCTTGAAATAATGAAATTTAAATTACAAATCTTATCGATATGTGGTTATTTTTCAAAATGTATCGATTTATTATTTTAATTATAATTAAATGTTGTTTTTTCTGTTTTTGTTGTTTGTTTTCTGTTGTTGTTTTTTCGGGGATATCTAAATTATTATAATATTACTAGATAAAATTTTAGTGTGTGTCAATTGCGGGCTTTGTAATTAAATTATTGATTACGTTTTCAATAATCACTGTCTGCTCTGTTATTAACCAATGTTGTCGATGTAAGCAGATATTGGTATTCATATATGGTTGTTATCAAACTACTAGTATTCAATACAAAGATTCGCCAGTTGTTTTGCCCTGTTTAAGACATTAAAATAAATACTTTCCCTTAAATTAATTGTGTTGTGTATGTAAGCTAGCGTGTTTTTAATTGACTTTTACAACATCGAATTCCAGTATATGCATATTCTATGTATGAATTTAAGGGAAAATGTTTGAAGGTTGAAGGTGCTTCTTTATACCATAAACCAATTGCAATTCTACGGAGCATGAAACATGAAATGATAAATGATGTAAATGATAATGCTAAATATCAGGTAAAACGCAGCATTAAGTAATTTTTTACGAAAACTTTGTTTTAGAAGGAAGATCAACGTTTTCATAAAAAAATAAACGTGTTGTGTTAGAAATGATGTATTGATATATATAGAACATATATTCTTTTTCTACAATGTCACATGTTTTTTTATTCTGGAGTTTAATAGTTATTTCTTAGGTGCAAAACAATTTAGGCTCTTTGGAATTTTAATGGCATCGCATAGAATGCCTTTGATGAAAAAGGAAAACTGGTAGTTTTTCTGGACATTTAATTCAAAATTCATACAATTCAAAATGATCATTAAGGTGAGATCTCCGAATAAGCGTAAACTGACAATTTTGCTTTGAATATGCTTGATCGTCTAGTATGACAAAAAGTATTATAATCAATGTATAGTTTACAAAATATTGTTTAATCCATATTCTCGAAGAAAAAGATATCATTTGGCCGATCTATTACGTTCTCCTTCAGAGCAGTTTGCACTATCGTCACTTACTTGTGTAACTGCCCTGATATATAACAGTTAAAACATTGCTGGAGCCAAGCACTGGGAGGTATATGCGAAAGAAAAACATCCATTGCCTACAGAAAGTCATATTCAAATGACTGACGTATTTCTTAAGATAGGAAACTTTGATATTTCTCATGACAAAAGATCTCCCTTGCCAGATATGCTTGTTGCAAATGTGCGTATCCATACGTAAAATTATAGAAGAAATTTAGCTAAAAGTACAATAAATAATTCATTTTGTTTCTAATCGATTATGTTATTAATTATATTTCGATCTTTCTTTTTTAATGCTCTTATCTTAAAAATGATCTTAATGTCACGAAACAAATTGTTTATAATCTTCAAATGGATTTGAAAGTAACTTAGATATACTACAAACAAATGGAAATTCATTAGGTAATACCTATCCAGATAGAGAGGTCCGACTATGCGACAATTTAAGTCGGGCGAAATAAACAATTCGTAATAATAACCTTTATATTTAACTTGATTAAAGAGCTTTCCAAACACTAGAGTTAATGTTGCTATTTACTATTATTAAATATTTGGATTAAAACATAGAAATTGGTTGAAACTGATAAATTGACGACAGTAAACAAAGATCTAAACAAAATGAAATCGTATCAATGTGATTTGCTGGTATCTGAAAATGTGTGTCTGTTTGTTTTTGTTAAACACTATCACTTCTGTTGTTGCTTTGAAATTCCCGACACTAGATATGATTATTGTCGTCATACACATCTCATTTATGGTTAAGACTTGACTTCAAACTTGACTTGTAGTAAATAATATTTTACACAACAACGTATAGTATCACAACAATATCAATAGCATCTTATAATGACATTTACAAATGAATTACGTGTGATTCCTGAAGAACAATAGGTCAATTGCACTTTCCGAATAAGGATCTGTGAAGCATCTTTTTTTTTAAAAAAGCAATGACTTATTTAACTTAATGAATTTTTGAAAAAAAAATTTAAGTCTAGCCATTTGTTAAGGCAATGGTATTTTTGCAATTAAAACATTAACTACAAATATAGTGATGTTAGATATAATGTTTCTCCTAAGGTGCCCTATCCCTTTAAATAATAAAGGAATGGGCGTCTCAGTTCTTCTTTTGTAAAATTGAAAAGTGGTCATAAATCCATTAGCTTGCTGGTGCGCCATAAAACCAAATTAAATAGACTTTACATCATTTTTTATACAATCACATTCGCTACCTGTCATCCATATTGTTCATGCATATACATGACTTAGGAATTCTTATTTTCTCTATTTTATCGCCATATCAGCGTTGTTTGTGTCGTGTGGAGGCTGTTAAAAGTCGCACTGTACATTCAATCAGAGATATTATATTTTCGATCCTTAAAGATCGTTCAGCACGACATTTTTTGTTGTGCTTGTGGTAATTTAGTTCTTTCTTTTCGGCTATTTTCTTGTTGGGCGGTTTCAGTATTCCTCACTTGAATACTGTTTAGTCACCCTTAGGATATGTGGCCTGCTTTTATTTTATTTAGTTCCGCCCATTGTTTTCTCGTTTAGGGCACACTTGTGTATTTTACTTGGGGACCATATGCCGCTTTTCATGGAATGGCACGTGTCACATTGAAGGTTCCATGATTACCGCCATATGAACACATCTGCGGATGTTTCAAAACTTGTTCAAGTTCATGTTCAATGCTGAATTCTGCTTAAGCTGGTGCTAGGGAACGTGGACGGTAGTTTGCACTTGACAGTACCGTCCATGAACAGGCTCAATCAAACCGAGCCTGCAACATTGTTAACTTTGTTGTGTTTGGCTTTTCTTTCGGGATTCTTATTTTCTCTATTTTTTGTATAATCGTAGTTATAGGTACATTTTTATAAAACTTAGTCATTCCGAGGACAAAAAGGACTTACATTTAGGATATTAGGTGATAAATACCGGTGACTAAATACATTTTTTTCACAGGATAAAAATAGGCTCTAAATGGAGTACATTTGCATTCAAGTGCATTCATATAGACTTTTCGGATTGTTTAACGGACACGAGGCTCACTTGATATGATTGAATCTCATTATGATTACTATTTAGAAAACACATCGTGCAACCGCTGGAAGTTCATTGGTTACATTTTATAAGGCGAAAAATAAAGAATATTGCTTTGTTTTATTTCTTGAATGGAAATTGTTGAATATTTGAATGACATACTTGTGTAAATGCCAATGTCTTTGTCTATGCATGTATGATTATGTCTTTCACTGTTTAACTTCTTTAAGCAATATGAATGTGTTATTTATAACCCGGAAGAATAAACAAGAGGCTTTAATCTGTAACGCAAACATCAATATTATACTTTGGCCAACAGCTTTGCAAATAGAGAAGTCAGTGTAACTAATAACAATTGCTAAAAATTACAGACTTATCGGTGAATTCGATGTGAGTTATTAAACCACAACCATGAAGGACAATACTTTAAAATGTTGTCAGAATAAACTGCGTCAATCTGTAAAGTTTTGATACGACATCACTGTAACAGTAACAAATCCGAACAGCTATTTCTTACACATTTGCAGAATGAAAAATAGTATGTCGTTCTTTTTTCAAGATTTATTATTGTGTTTGAAAATTTATAAATCAAACGAAGTTTTTTCTCTGGTCTTTTCATTGTTCAAATTAATCATTGATATAAAACAATTTTGAATTGAAAAAGTGAACATTCCTAAATATGCATATATCAAAAAGTTGCACACTAAATTTGTTTAATAATAATATTGATAACCCAAAGAAAGTACATTAAAGGCCTAGCACAATAAAGTCAAATGTTCTCAAATCAAGACACTGACAAGGTTTAATATCAATTCAATGCTAAACGAGCTGGATTCCAAACACGTAAAATATAATCGGAAATCCAATTAAGTCAAGATCATTGAAACAATCCCGTTCATATCATTGACACTAAGCTGGCTGATAAGGATGGTGTTATTGCGCTAGTTTACAAAAATCTGCCTATTCTGTCTGTATAATATTATTGTAGAATTGAAGATAAATTTGGTACATTTGACCTCTTTAATATACAATATGTCTTGTGATACGAATTCGACAGGAAATTGTAAAATTTCATCTTTTTCGGCATTTATAGTTTTTGTCTTGTGTAAATTAGATCAAGTATCTGTCTAGAAATAAAATAAAGTGTATCATTTTGCAACGGATAAAGTCACAAGAAATAAAAAGAAATATTGTTATAACCTACTGACTATATCTTTAAAATTTATTAATCAATTAAACAACTCCATATTCAGCAAGTACAAATGTAAACACTTTTGTGTCTATAATGAAGGATGGGCAAATCCATTTGAGATATTTAGCGCGGTTAAGTATAATTGTTTTCGAAAGGTCTATTTGGTCGATAACGATACTTAAGAATAGCAGATTAATCAATTTCATCCTAACAATGTATGACTTTTGTTAATAACATTTTGTTTTTGCCATGAAATATAACTACTTATCGCTTGTTACATCAGTTTCAAATAAGCCAGTGATAGTATATTTTTTTTAATACAAGTGTACCGCGCGAAATGTGATGAAAAATAAAAAAGAATGTAATATTATAATTAAATAGTTTTTAGGACCATTAATTTATTGTGATTTCTAAATTTTCGAAATTAACGCCCCTCAATTGCAATAAAATGTTCAATTATTTACTTTGCAGTTGAAATATGATATCAAACACGAACAATGGGACGGAAATAAAATAACACCAAAAGCATTTTAAATATCCGTGTTAATTTGTAAAGTCCGTCTATGTATTTCTTTATTAATCGTAAAATTAAACATTGGTCTGGTAGACAAAATTTTCTTCAAAATTCAAAAGGATCATAGAAACTGGGCGGTTAATTGCATACAATATTTTATTATTTATAATTATTCTCTCATTTTTTGTTTCCAGTATTAATCTTGGTGTGATCTTTACGTCGTATTTGTAATATTTTGGCACTTTCTGAAGTCACAAAAAGGAAATATATACATATTTTACATATTTTAGACTAAGTATTCTCACACTAATTGTTCACTGTTATAAAGGCATGCGTCCACTCTTAGCCTGCAGGTCACAACTGTTTCCCCGATCCAACCAAATCAGACAAGATCGGCCGGCACGTCCATGCCCTGTCTGATCATTACAAACACTGTTCGTTAGTCAGCCAGCATATATTTGGAAACTTAATTATATATACAAAATAGAAAGTGAAAACTTTTAATAATAACAGTATTTGTAAGGGGTAATGAAAGAAAAATTGACATTAGTAACAATAGTTTTCTTCGCCGTTATTCAAAACCTGTGTATTGTATTTGAGCAATATCACAGTATATCACTGCACCCTGTCTTGCGTAATGTGTACCCCGTCTTGCGAGTAAAAGCACATGTTACTTCCGATCAATGTACCTTATTTGTGAGTCTATATAATTTAACTTGTACCTTACTTGCGATAACAGGAAGTAGACTTGTTTATATACTGTGAATATATATAACGATTAGATATGTTTACGCCAAACAAACAAAAAACTGATTATCACTGACACTGCTAAAGACAAACAAGATGGCAGTGTTTTTTTTTAAACTACTTAGGTTGTTCGATATGTAATGTATATTGTGCGACATCAAATGTATTTGGCTAAAATTCAAATGAACATGAGATCCCTTCAAAATATCATCCACGGTTTAAAGTACGTAATTTAAATTTTTGAATCCATTTTTAAAATCCGTCACGGTACATTGATTAAGGCAGACCTCTCTGAGGCACAAACCTTTTTGCTAATCCAACGGTCTGCTAGGACTTTTATCAACGGCCAGATAATAGTGTGCTTTTTTTAGTTTCGTGAAGTTTTGCAAAAATAAAAAGTCGCATTGGGCTGAGTATGGTGGGTGTGGAAAAAGGTAAACTTATCTGGCTTCACAAATAGCTTCACAAGCTCAGACGAATGTGAAGGAACATTATCAAAAAGTTGACAAACATGCCTAAATCAACCTTTTACAACAGAAGCAAACGACTTTTTTTCGATTAGTATTAAACTGTGTTTCAATTTAGTTTAGTACTCATATATATTGAGTTCGAATGGTAATGAATATAGCTAGGTGTATCAACTACCATGGAATCGTGTAAAGTGTTATCGCACTGTGTAACAAAGTAGAGTGAGAACGTACAAAACGACAAAATTACAAATGTTGCAGGCTCAGTTTGATTGAGCCTGTTCATAATACACATAAGAAAAGGAAAATCCTCTTAATTTATATGAAGAGGTGTGATCCTTTCAAAAGAAAGGTCTAACTTGCTACATGCATATTGTGTGACATATTTTGTTTCATGTCTTGATTTTTGTCGTCTACGGTAGTATCAGTCATTTCCCTTAGTTATTCGTTTTGATTTTTGGTTGCCCCTTACCTATTTTTTTATAGAATTTGCTTACAACGCATGGGATGTACTCAAATTACAAATGGGACATTGGAACTAGAGAACGTTCTTTCAATTAACTTGAAAAAAATTAGAATGTTTCGGACCACTTAACGAGAATGTTTTCTTTCAAAGAATGTAAATTGTAAAAAATCACTTTTGAAAAAAACCATACGTATTTCCGGTATAACATGAACAAGTAATTATAATTCTTTAAACACTTAAATTTCAAAGTAATCAAAATCCAAACGTTCAATTGAGCCTCTTCTGTGGGGTAAAGCCAACATGAATAACATTGAAATACAACATAGAATACATTAAAAAGTTGCCGACAAATACACTTACAAGTATTGCTAAATATAAGTGATCTATAAAGAATTCAAAATATAAATGATCTATAAAGAATTCAATAGTATGCATTAAACCATCACATCAAAATAATCTTTCCGTATTTACTTTTGCTTTTCATTAAAGACAATATCTCTTGCAAAAGTTTTGTAAACAATTTAATTAGCAAACAATTAGCTTCATTCATGAATTTTGTTTTCGTTTTAGTCTGGTGAATGTTCTTAAAATGAACCTTAAGATAAAGTTGAGTCATTTCTTTATCAATATAAAAATTGGGTGGTTAATAGAAAACATGTTCTGATGCACATATTAACATCATTAGTAGAATATCCTAATAAAAGACATAATAACAGCAATGTTTTGAGAGGTAAAAAAGCTGTTGTAAAAGAAACATTTATAATTAATATACATTTACATGCTTGTATATTCATATAAATATAAATTCTCATATTACAAGTCATGAAATCTAACGTTTCAGAGCACAAAAACGTTTGGTTAAGAGATTTATAACATGTAACAATAAAGCCAAAAAACTTGACATATAAAGAATTAAAACCCGATGAATTTTAACATGATGTTATAATAAGGCCTCTGGTGACTTTGTTACAAGAAAAAACATTATATTCTTCTGCATTGGTGTTATTCTGACGCATTGAACAATTAAAGCCATTGAAATTATTCTCCAGTTGAATCCGTTGCCAGTAAGGTTACATTATCTCGCTGTAAAAATATCGGTCCTGTTTTCAGGGAGACCGTTGCAGCAAATATAAGAGACATCATCGCCAATTCCCTTGCTACCACACTGCAGTATTATTTCTCTATTCAAAATAATGATACATGTAGAAAACAAAACAAAACAAAAAGGTAAAATAATATATAAATATATGAAGGAACGCGTATTTACGTTTTGTTGTAAGTTTTAAATGCTTCCGAGGGATCATTTTTTCAGACATTTATGCATCATTAAAGCAGGTGTCGAGTGCTGTGTGGCAGCCGTATAATGTTGCCGCGTACTTCACTTCAGTTGAAAAAGGCCAAAAAAGAAGAAACAAACATAACATGTATACACAACAATAATGTCGTGCTGAAAGATCATCAAGGATCGAAAATATAATATCTTTGATTAATGTAAGTCGCAAAATAAATAAAGTCGCAAAATAGATAAGTCAAACAAGTGAAGGTGTTTAAGCACCACTCGGTTCCTGAAATTTGAAGTGTTAATTTTCTTTTGTAAATCATTCTCATGCGAAAATGAATTTGAATTGTTTTTTGAGTCAATACGCCATGTCGAACACCTTCAACAAGTGTTATTTCAACACGGATGTCATACAGACACTTAGTACCTTTCGGTTATTGTAAATGCTAAAATATAACTTTCATTTTAATCGCCCACACAGAAAAAAGATCAAAGCGGCTTTTGATAAATAAGCCTCTTTTGCGAAACTGTTTAAAAGCGTGGGAAACATTAGGTTAAAAATACCTTTTAATACTAAAACCGTAACTGAAAGCAAACTTTAACAAACGAATTAAGATTTTAAGCTACATGTCATTTATTCATTTTAAGCTACACGAGATTTAAACTAATTGAAACTCTTCGAAAAAAGATACAGTACATAATATTTTTTACCTGTTTATGTCAAGATCTATTCATTTGTTGTATAAAAGTTTAAAACGTACACATTAATTTAAGTTGTATCGATTATGAAATTGTATAAACTTGCCATTACACTATGTTACACAATTTCAAAATATGCTTGATAGAGCTTTTCCTCTTACGATATATATATCCGCCTTCATTGAACATACAAAACAAAATGTTGTTTCCGACAAATCCTGAGATACCAGATGTACCTCAGTCAAATGGTCTCGGCTTAGACAAACAATGGTATATTACGGAATCGAAACGACCACAATCTGTCTCATATATTCTACTTAAAACCTTAAAGGAACCACATCAATTTTAAATTTAAAAACGAATACCTATTTATTCTGAAAAAAAAGAATATACTTCTTGTACAAGTTCATTGTGCGATTAAGATGCTATTTTATAATATTTATATTACATTTTGTTGATAATATTTAACAAACACATTTTTTTCGGTAACATTGCAACTGCCTTTGTATAACAATAAGTAATGACAGTGTTGTAAATGTCTCTTATCATTTGCTGAATTCTGTATTTCCTGAAAAATGTTCACACATTTTTGCAGCAATACAAAAATAAGTGATGGTTTATCCTTTTCCAGTGACACAATCATACAAAATATTTTTTAGTTATATGCAACTCACACAATTAATTTGAAACTTATGACATCCACAAAAAGGTCACTACTTAAATGTTTGTCAGATAAGCTGACAATGACCCTTCTGTAAAATGTTAAATATGTATGTGAACCCAAGTGCAATAAATATTATAAAAAAAACTCCTATAACTATATATTGACATTGTATACAAAACATTACCCAGGCTCCCGCCAAAAATACATAGATAAAATATAAATAAATAAAATAAAATATATAAAGAATAAAAATCGAATACGATTAAACAGTATGTATTTTGCAAAATGTATACTCAGGTCAAGCGGATCTTTAATCATTTAGAATTGAGAATATATGATAAACGAGATCAACTATGAACGCAACCCCCATATGACCCAGCAACAAGAACCAATGCCAAGGAGCCCAGGCGGACCCCAAACAAAAACAGGACAGGGCAAAGACAGAGCACGGACAGGTTAATCATTGAATGATAAATAATTTGTAACTGATTAGGAATTCAAAGAAAATAATAATAGGCCCACAAAGGGGAAGGGGACAGGAGACCGGGGGAAGGGGGGGGGGTTTAATCAAAGAAATAAAAACTAGAGGCAATGGGGAAGATACTTACCGTAGACGAGAAAACAACAAGGGACACAAGCAAAATTATCACCATAACAGTATGAAACAACATAGACATACATCTGAGGAACACAGTTGGGCGCCGCCTTGGAACGGTCAGCAACATAATAATGACTGCTGGGGAGTTTAAACCGGTTAATGGTGCTCCTATAAACGAGACAGTGTAAATAAAATGAATCCCCGCCAAGTGAAATTCTAACAGTTGTCATGGTTACAAAAGGTTAAATAAGTAAAACACTACAATGATCATTTAGAAACATAAAAGTAAACCCAATGACCATAACAAAAGTACTCAATGTCCTAAAGGAAGACAGAGCAACAAGGAAATCACCTACAAGGCCCGACGAAGCAAGGCAGAAGACGAACATTAAGACAATTTAGTCCCAAAGGGCTTTACGAACTATCCATCACAGAGTCTCCCACTTGGTCCGTCAGATGCAATCAAAAGAGGAAAGCGTAGTGTCCAACTGTAAAAGGGTTGAACACTAAACATGCAGTATGTCTTAAAATAGTAGGGTCATAACCTCTTTTAATAAAACGTTTAATGATTTTAGTAAAAACAGCAGAAAAATTACCATGACCCAAAATCTTACGAAGTTTGTAAATCACATCGCCATAAAAACCAGGCTGGCTAATCCCTTGTCGCAGAAGAGTTTTAAAACCACTGTTGAATTTAGAAATTAAATCAAAAACCGAATTTTTGATTTTCTTCCGAAAAGCTCCTTCATAACGCTAGGCATTAGGATCTGACAATCTGCAATAGGTTGTCGGCGTGCTTTCACAATTCTGAAAGCGATGCGGTTTCTTTTTATAACCCTTGGAAAACCATTACTAAGTAGGTAATTTTCACGATTTCGAGAACAAAAATGGCATTGTCCATATTGCTGGAAGAAAACCTTGCAATCATTTTCTAGAGTCTATTATTTCTACTTTACTTGTTTCAAATTACTTGAAACATATTTTTTAACATAATTAAACAATTTGTTTTACAAGTTCGTATCTTCCATTGCATTAATACATAAGCAAGTTATATATATACATCTATATACATGACAAATGTATATACAACTGAAATGTTAAATTCGAATACAGAATAGAGTTTAAGGAAACATTTTTCCAGTTTTCTTGTTTGTTTGTTTTGGGTTTTACATCACATCGACACAGTATAAGTCGCATATCGCGACGTTCCAGCTTTGTAGAAATACAAGTATACGTTTACAAAGTAACATATTTAATATGACAAAAGTAAATTTACAAATTTAATTGATTTGTAGTCCTGCATAAGTAGATCTGATCGTAAGTCAGATTGGTTTTCTCCCGTCACAATAGTTCTCTTTCTTATTTTATTTCAATATTTATTTTTGAATGTGAAAAGTCATTTCTTTTAAGACAATTTTTCTTGTGCTATGAATTGTGCCAAATTATACAGTATAACAATTTTCTATTTCTCGATCAGGTGATACATGTATTAATTCAGTTTTTAGTAAAGGATGAAATAAGATAAGAAGTTAATTGTTTAATTTGTAAACGTAAAGAAATCAGGCATATGCATATAATGCATGTTGAGTTACCTTGAAAAAGTTTATATTCAATGTAATATAACAATATAATGGCAATAAAAAGAAATGTTATGTTTAGAAATTGTCCCTTTCATTGACCTTATTGAAAACAGCCATACTTGTTATTTTAATTCGTACTATTTTATGTATATACAACGGCCTGCACATGAAGCGTTTGTTGAACCTTTGTTAGCAAACTTAATATATCTTTAATAAGCATTCCTAAGTACTTCAAACTCCTGCATTAATACGACTTTTCACAATAATTTCTTAGTGATTGTGTCTCAGAAATATCAACAAAGGGTTGGTTAAGGATTGTATTTAAACGTTTTTAAACAATCAACGTATTACTAAGCAAAATCCATTTAAGCTCAAGGTACGGTCAACCTGTCAGTGCAATCGCCATTTCTATCGTTTCCGTTGACGTCAATATATAAACAAAAATAGATATAATGCCAAAGGCAGTGAACTTCCGGGTAAATACTTCAACGAAAATCTGTCGAATCTGTATAAATACCGTGATTTGTTCCATTGAACAATTTTTTTTTTTTGGAATTAGTTTCTTAAATTACAAAAGTATCGCAATGAATTAAGATTTTGTAGGATATGTATCAATGCTTATAAATGAACCAGAAATAAAATATTGAATATATTGAAATGTTTACTTTGGACTGCATAGAAAGTTCATGTGTCAACAAAGAACGTTGATACCGAGAAAGCAACAGTCAAATATATTTGCCGCATTAGTTTTTAGGTTTCTGCAAACTTGTAAGATAAGCACACATAATTTATAATATCAGCTCATATATAATCATGCTATAGGGCATATGGCTTAATCAAACACAAGGCGCGAATGTTCATGTTGATGTTTTAAAACATTTTTTTCTTAATATACAATTTTAAATACTTTAAGCTAAACTAATTTGTATCTACCGAAAGAAGTTTCATCACAGAATTCCAAAGTTGCTGGCAGATTTCTGTCTTTGCGAAATAAATGTACACAAGAAAATCAAATAACAAATGTATAATTTTCCGAGCAACACAAACGTTATACGGAATGGTAAAATTAATGTAAATCTTGGAGCTTTGAACGAATAATAATCAAGCTGCAAAGTATCGGCTGTACTACTTTGCGTATATGGAATAATCTATTATATTTGTTGATAGCCTAAACGTATTACAGTAGCCATGATTACTATTATTTGGTTATCGAAGATAATTTCATTTTGTCAGAAATTTGACATGGCGTGTATACATTGACCCATTTTATGGTTTGTTTTCACAGACATTATTATTTTGACAAAGGATTTGATATTCAATAAGTGTTGGACAAGCGGCATCTAACTGATGAAACGTCTCCAAAAGTTGTTGAACAAGAATGCCATATGAATTCCAGTTAGTAGAACGTACCTTAAGCCATTAAATGTATTCTTATATAAGAGTGGATTTATGTTGATATTTATAATAATGTCAATTATTAACGTTGGTGAATGTCTAAAGAAAAAATCTAGCAAGCAAATAGGCGTTACACATTTATCAGCAGAATTCATCATGGACATTGTGTGATAACGCAGCACAATGATTATCTTGTTTAAATGCTATTTCTCTATGTTATCAATACTATGTAATCTGAGCAATTTCAAAATAAAATGTTTTGTAATCATGTTTTATTATGTTTTTCAACACCTCACATGTAAAAACTTCGGAGTGTTATACTTATATGTAGCATTTTTAAAATGCTATGTCACTTTCAAGATGAAAACCCACACTAATGCTTATAACTCATAATAGAAAATTACATTAATATACTACCATCATCAGTTTTCTCGTTAAAGTAATTTCATATGTTCCGAGCTGCGAATCGAAACTTTTGTTTATTTTTATTTTTTAGTTTTCAAACGAAAATGTGCCAAAACCATGCTACATAAAAATGTATCGTTTATAGTCAAGAAACCTGAATAATCACCCAACATAATATTATTTTATCATGTAACATTCAAGTGATTGAATTTCTCAAGCATTGCCAACGGATTGTTTGGGTACTGTATTTAAACTTTTTTTAAACAATCGACTTAAGCGTGATCCAAGGCGTCCATATTTAGACCAACATTTTTAAGTGCTTTTCCCATCAAATACATTTGAATTCCGCAATTGATTAGACGGCAATTGATTAGACGATTTCCTATGACGTCAAGATCTTCACGAAAATAACTCAAGCGTCTTTGACAGTAAACTTCCGGGTTAACGTTTCAAAGAATCTAAACTGTCTATTCTACTTTACGAACGGGGTCGGTGTCTTTACTTTACATTGAACCTTATTTACCCACATAAAATCAAACGTTTGTTTCATTGATCTGATATCATTGCAAATTATTATACAAAAAGATGTTTTAACTTTTAGTTTTTTTTGTTCTCAGTTATATAATCTCGGAGAAACGTTAAGAATCATGTAAAATATGGTTTTATTTAATCAACAATAAAATGTTTCCTAAATTCGTTCAAACTGTTTGCCTATTAAAGTATTCCATAGCTAATATATTTCCATTCAGAATTTGAAGTTGTTTCATGGAATTTAATATGACGCTGACAATATTCTATCATATAATGATTGGATAACAACCATTATCAATGCACTTAGAAAGGCGGACAAAGATATATATTTCCAGGCAATGTGTACGCAATAGTGGAATGCAAGATCAGTATTGTGGTCGCCACATAATTTATTTAGGTTAATGCTATCTTTTACTAGTCCCCGTATAAGACAAAATAGTTTCTTTGTCATTCTAGTAAAATCAAATAGAGAAAAAAATAGAGTCCTTAAAGATAGCCAAAAAACGTCAAAATTAAAAAAGTGGCAATTGCAAGCTACTGTCATAGTTCCCTAGAACCGGCTGAAGTAGAATTGAGCATCTAACATATACTGGTAAGAATTTTGAAATTTTAAACATCAGTAAACAGCAATAATGTTTTGCTTGGTTAAGATTTGAATTAAGACATTGTGATCCTAAAATCAATAGGGGTCTTCTACCAAAAGATGGACACTCATCCTATAAAGTTTAAATATTGTGGGCCAAATTGAACTTAAGTTATGAACCAGAAACTGTTTTCAGTTTTAAGGTAATAGTCACCTTGGTTTTGACCGTGTAACCCCAAAATCAATAGGGGTCTTTTACCCGATATTGACAATCGTCCTTTGAAGTTGGAATGTTGTGGGCCAATTTGAACTTAAGTTATGTTCCAGAAACTGTTTTCAGTTTTAATGTAATAGTGACCTTGTCCTTTGAACTTGTGACCCAAAAATCAATAGAGGTCTTCTACCTAATATGAACAATAACCCTATGAAGTTTGAATATTGTGGGCCATATTGAATTTAAGTTATGCTCCGGAAACCAAATTGCTAACTGACGGACGGACGGACGCCAGGGGGTATAACATAATATGCCCAAAATTATTTCTGCTATCACTAATTTGTAATCATTTTGTCGTTTTGACAGATAGTATAACATCGCCACAAAAAAGATGCTCAATTAATATTTACACAAGAGGCATCTAATTGACAATACGTCTGGAGCATTTGCAATTTGAATGCTATTTTACAATTTTATCATATCATTATGTCCGTCCTACTTCCCGTCATTCTAAGAACTTATTGCTTTTTTTTCAATTGATAGTGTAGATTAGAAGATTGTAAATGATGAAATGACAATTTCAGATTTCACTCACACCTAAAAAGATTTAATGATAAATGTCAGTTGATGGAAAATGTTTTGGCTGTTCAGCCTAACACAAGGACAATATCCAATTGGATATTTGCATGTAATGTTCAGCCTAAACCAGAGAAAAAATACAATACATATACATTGATTAAACGGCAAATTTGAAAATATGCAGGCTTAGTTTAAAAAGTCTATAGTGGTAAGTGCAAGCTACAGTCCATATGGTGGTTTTCATGTAACCTGCAATGAGAAACTTTGACAAAGCGGCGTATTACATGATCGATATCTTCTGTGCAAGATCCTTCAACGTAACATAGCTTACGGAAATGTACTTGTATTTATCATAATTTAACGGTTAATTAAACATTTTTGTGGCAAAAACATTGCGTTTTGATTCTGATACATAATTTTAATGAACTTTTACCTGAATTTTTCCTTCACATGTCATCCTCTGCAAACAGCATAATTTTAATAATACTGTTTATTTCTAATTGACATATAAGTATGATGTTTGTTATCAGTTCGTAACATAGAATATGTGATAAAATGATCCTGAGAGATGATCAGAGGTTATTACGTTGATGCACGATCCTTAGTATTATATACTGCGTTTAGTAATGCCAAAATGTCATAGAAAACTGTAAGTAACTTTGATGTATTTAAGCTGTTCTCGTCTTACGAAACTTAATAACATTTGCTTTTTAAAAATGTTACTGACATCAATATCATTGATTTATATAGGTTTTATTATAAAAGCATCGCTTGTATTTTTTTTTTATTTTATTTTAATTACTTTGATTGTTTTGAACAGCAACTGTTTTATTATGACTACTTTCAAAAGATATTCTGTCGTAAGTGTAAACTTCAAGAACACCGTAAATAATGTTTATTACAAAGGTGTTATTTTACCATTGTTATATCTTGTTTGACATTTTACAAAACTTATTGTTACAAGTTATTCGAAATGTTTTGTCATTGTTATTGAATGCAAATGTTAACTACAATTTAACACGTTCTTAAAATACAGTTATGGTTAAGGAAGGTTTCAGAAACATCTTCATTGTTTTTTAAAACATGTATTTATGCTAGTATATTGTTTCTTGTTACGTTTGTTAAAATTTTATAAATTATGACATATCTTATTCAACTTTATGCTTTTTTACGAATTCAATAACATTGTTGTTACGTTTTGCTATTGTTAGATCCCTTCTTTGACTTTTTTAATAAAAATAAAAACAACAAATGATTCAGCCACAAACTTTGACATGTGCTCTTTTGTTAACAGATATTTTGTGTTGAAATTCTTTGTTTCCACTAGTGTGATAATAAGAATAGGGCATGTCAGGGATCTGCGTATTGTAACGTCTCTGACATTGGCGTCTTTAGAGTTTTGTTTCAACAAAATTTCGCCGGAAACTCTCACCATCGGATAATTAAGATAAAGAATTTGCTTCCAATGTAAGAAATAGGTCATTATGAGTTTTTCTTTATAGACAGCCAAGACATATCATGTTTCCTAGAGACAGAAAATGGGAGAATTGTGTTTAAAATGCTCTGTTCGTGTATCTTTCATAATAAAACCATCTGTGGATGTTTGCAAATGAGACAAATCATGGCCTGTTGTGGAAAATGCAAATGATGACCATCTTCATCCCTTGGTTGTCAAAATACCGGTACGCCGTGAGCATTTCGATGTATTTTACATGAAGACTATAAAATGTAAAGAATAACTTTCCAACGTTCAAGTGATGCTTCTATCGAATTCGCTTTTAATAAAAATTTAAGTTGCTTTTTTTAAAATCCCGATTCTCAAACATGTCCAAAATTTATCTATGAGTTTTTTTTTATTTTATGAGTCCAAACAATTTATATCAGATCTAGATTGTACTCGCAAATTACTGTCAAAGTTCTGTCAAATCAAAAATTTAACAAAATAGTGGTGTAAAATAAAAAAAAGTCACTTAATATTGTCTAATGCAATACCGATTTTTATTGAACTCGATTACAAATGCATTATATTGGGCTACGCCTTTGCCTCGGTCAATATAGACTTTACAGCTGTGTACTTATCCAATTAAATTGAGTATTTACTCTCTGTATGATTACCTTTTATTGTATAGAAAGTAGAAAAATATTCAGTATATGCTTTCTCTCATGTAATATATGGTTATGAAAAGAGCAAATGTGAGTTTTTTTATATTGAACCTTTATCATAAAACATCGGTAAACTATCTCTTTTGTACAAATGTTTTTTGCAAATAGAAGGAGAAATATAATACATTCTTTGTTGTGGAAAGCTTTCCAAACATAATAAACGGCGAATATCAGATGTTCAGAACGAATATATTGTATTAGTTGGTTAAGGTTAGTATGGTGTCAAGAAAAATAATTTGAAAATATATTGTACTACAAAAGCAAGCTTAATCTTTGTCTAAAATAACATACTTATAACATAGTTTCTTGCTTCTGTTAAAGTATGAAGAAAATTAAAATGGAAAAAAGGTTGTGAGCAGCAACGTTAATTAAACGCTTAATCTTGATCTAAATGAATACAATTCAAGATACAATCCAAGATATAAAGGAGATTGAAAGCAATATGTCATCATTAACATGTTTCTGTAAAATGTTAAACAAACAAATATCATTCGCAAATAATGATGAATTGCTTCACGCGTTTCGTATTCATTCTTTAAAACAATCTGCGATTTAATATACAAACTGCATGAATGTTTGTGCTTCACAGATGCAAAAAAAACCACTATGAATTTGTCCCTATAAAACTGACATAAATCAAACATTGACATAAACTTTAACGTTACTTCATTCTACTTTATTATAATCATATTTCATACAACACAACACAACTTAATATATATTTTTACAAAACTTATTATAGTCAATTTAAATCAAAAGTAAAATAAAACAATGCATATATTATACCTTGACTTTTTATTGTTTTTGAGCCAAAGAAATTTAAAGTTTATATGTTGCTATGAAATGTCTTCTTTTAGAAATTCAAATTATGTGTTTACAAAACAATGCTTTTATGGTGCTTGTAAATAAGCAATTATATCTCCTATTTTGTGAAACGTTTAAATTAGAGAGTATTTGGTATTTAACACTGTCTTTTTCAATTTTCATTGAAATTTATAAGCATAATTCAAGCAGTAAAACAAGATACATTAAAATGTTGCAGATACTAACATGCCCATTTACGAGAATCCAGTTATCAGACAAAAATTTTCATCTCGATAAATGCGTTTTATTTTAATGAATTTTGCGCACAATATATTTCATTTTTACAGTAATGAAAGATATATAAAATTCTCAAACGACTGAATGATAATCAGATATAGAGACAGTTGATCAAGTATGTACTTTATAATAATATGAATGTCTCTGAGAAATAGAAGAAAAAGTAATAAAACCGTTTTACCGTTGACTAGTAGAGCTAGCATTAGCCTTTCAAACAGTAAAATTTAGAGTTGTAATTCGAAATGTCAACTCAAAATCCATGTATAATCTTGAATAGCGCCAATATACTACCAATACTGTGAAATCACATATAGCTTACTACTCGTAACAGTAAATGATTGATAACATTTATTGATATCAAAGTGTTAAGTGATATATTGTATGTGTAAAGTTATACTTTTGGTTACTGCTTTTGGTTCATTGAGTGACAAACGAGAAAAAATAAATCTAGATAACATTAAATCAATTTTAGGTACAACAATATTCATATAGAAGACACATGGGTCCTTTATAAACGAAACAAGAGGTCCATGATGGCCCAAAGTCGCTCACCTGTATATAGGCCCCCCGGAGCGGGGCCAGTTTAAACCCCAGGGCTTTTATTTGAACAAACTTGGTTGACACCCAGTAGAGATGTTTCATGCTAAACATCTAAGGTCTAGCTTATTGGGTTTACTAAAAGAAGATTTTTTATGTATATATATATATATAAGTGAGCATTTAGATAAATGCTCTAAAAAAGACCCGAAATTTTGTATTTTCCCATTTTATAAATTTCACAGTAAAAACGTTTCAGCTAGGTATTCTAAAGAACGCTATTTTATTGATGTTTTTAATCCAAAACTTAATACTATATAATGACGTTACTATTTTTAGATTATGCGTACACATGTGTATACAAAATACTATGCGACGACGTCACATTTGCCCTGATGATCATAAGAGAAACCGGTTGGCAAATAATTAAATAAGTTAACTCATGGACTGTGTTTTTTGTTTTATATATATATATATATATATATATATATATATATATATATATATATATATATAAATATGTATATATATATATATATATATATATATGTATGTATATATATAATATGTATATATCTAAAAAAAAAGTCGAGCTAATGAATGACCCCCGGGGCGGGGCCAATTTTGACCCCAGGGCTCTTATTTGAACGACCATGGTAGACATCCATTAGAACATGTTTCATGCTAAATATCTTAGCTCTAGCTCTTTGGGTTCTTTCAAAGAAATTTTTTTAAGTTTTTACTATATGCATATAGGGAAAATCAATGACCCCCTGGGGCGGGGCCAATTTTGACCCCAGGGCTTTTATTTGAACAAACTTGGTAGACACCCATTAGAAGATGTTTTATGCTAAATATCTTAGCTCTAGCTCTTTGGGTTCTTTAAAAGAAGATTTTTTAAGTTTTTACTATATACATATAGGGAAAATCAATGACCCACAGGGCGGGGCCGATTTTAATTCTAGGAACAAAATTTGAACAACTTTGGTTTTGGATCTATAGATGATACCATAGACCAAATATCAAAGCTCTAGGCCATTTACTTTCAGACCATAAGATTTTTCAAGTTTTCACTATATGTATATAATGAAAATCAATGACCCCCGAGGGCGGGGCCAATTTTGACCCGAGGGCCGTTATTTGAACAATCTTGGTAGAGGTCTACCACACAATGTTTCATGCCAAATATCTTACCTGTAGCCTTTGCCAATTCAGAGAAGAAGATTTTTTTATGTTTTACTATATATACATATTAGAAACCTATGACCCCCCGGGGCGGGGCCAATTTTGACACTAGGGACAAAATTTGTACAACTTTGGTATTGGACCTTCAGATTATACCATAGACCAAATATCAAAGCTCTAGGCCATTTACTTTCAGACCAGAAGATTTTTCAAGTTTTCACTATATGTATGTAATAAAAATCAATGACCCCCGGGGCGGGACCAATTTTGACCCTAGGGCCATTATTTTAACAATCTTGATAGAGGTCTACTACACAATGTTTCATGCCAAATATCTAATCTGTAGCCTTTGCCAAATCAGAGAAGAAGATTTTTTTAGATTTTACTATATACATATAAGGAAAAACCTATGACCCCCGGGCGGGGCCAATTTTGACACTAGGGACAAAATTTGAACAACTTTGGTAGAGGACCCTTAGATGATACCATATACCAAAAATCAAAGCTCTAGGCCATTTACTTTTAAGACCAGAAGATTTTTCAAGTTTTCACTATATGTATGTAATGAAAATCAATGACCCCCCAGGGCGGGGCCAATTTTGACCCTAGGGCCATTATTTGAACAATCTTGATAGAGGTCTACTACACAATGTTTCATGCCAAATATCTAATCTGTAGCCTTTGCCAAATCAGAGAAGAAGATTATTTTAGATTTACCTATAGACATATAAGGAAAAACCTATGACCCCCTGGGGCGGGGCCAATTTTGACACTAGGGACAAAATTTGAACAACTTTGGTAGAGGACCCATAGATGATACCATATACCAAAAATCAAAGCTCTGGCCCATGTACTTTCAGACAAGAAGATTTTTTAATTTTGTGTTTTTTGAAATCCTTTTCTGGCCCTGTGACCTACATATGCAACAGACCGGAACCATTTGAACAACTTTGAAAGGGGACCACCCAAGGATCATTTCTGTAAAGTTTGGTTGATGTGCAGTCATTGGTTTCAGAGGAGATGTTGTTTATGTGAAAAGTAGACGACGCACGACGCACGACGCAGGACGCACGACGACGGACGACGGACACAGGGCGATCACAATAGCTCACCCTGAGCATTGCTCAGGTGAGCTAAAAAGAAATCGATCTTTTTTTTTTTTATAAAATTTCTACAATATGCCTTATGTTTTGGTGTGTTATTCAGACGAAAATATACTTCAATGAAGTCCTTTGAAACGAAAAAATACAATATGGTTAGATTCAATCTTTGTGTACCTTCCTTTTTATAAATTATGATTTCTTCCGCAACGGATTTTCGTCAAGGTAAATAAATATTACTTGTATAAATTGTCGAAAGGTTATTTAAAAAAAAATATAATTCCATTATCCATTACAATAAACAATTGTGCCCGTTTATGATTTAAGTCAGATTGTGTTACTTATTAGAACAAAATATTAGCAAAAGGTAAAATTGAAATAAACATTTGATTATATTAAACATAAATGTTCGTTTGTGTCCAGAGCTTATACTGTTGAAATAACATTATCATTTGCAAAAGCAATTTATTTTGTGTTCGTTTGATTTTGTTTTACTGAGTTTTACCTCACGCATACAGTATATGTAATATGACGACACTACAGCTTTTCTGGTAGAAGAGGACATCAGGTGCCGTTCCATGCATTATTTTAGGCACAAAAGGATACCTTAGTAGCACCACCGACGTTCCGTAAGCTAGCTAGATAGTATTGTGTTCGTATACATTTATTAATGACATGGCGATATAATCATCTAAGCCGAGCCTTTGACATTTTGCACTTTCCACAGACATTACAACTTCTAGAAGAAATTGATATTCAATACGCATTGGCACAAGGAGCATCTAATTGTCTAAACGTCTGGAGCATTAACAATTTGAAAATTATTACACGAGAAAGTCATTATGGCTATCAGAATTCTTGTCACAATATGTTCTATAGTTTCTGCTCGTTTCAGATTTATTCTAGATGAGGAGTGAATGTACGTAGATGTATAAACGTATCATTTGTTCTGACGTTAACACTCTGGTTATTAGATTGGTGTTTGTCATCGGATTGTCGTCTGAACTGGCGTAAAATAATTCGACCGACGTGTTCAACTCATCCTATATGGCTCAAAGGATTTCAAGTACTTTTTAAAATAATGATTGTCATCAACACTCTGTTGCATATTGCCAAGTTATTGTGATTTATGAGGACAAAGTTAGGCTTTCTCCACATAACTATTATACATTTCTGGTTTAAAGCCTGTTTTTGTCTATATCTTAAGCAATATGATATATTAAAAAATATTCATTTTTTCATAAAGTATAGGTTTATTTCGAGCTGAATTTCTGCCACTAATGATTGTCATCAACACCCTGTTGCATATTGCCAAGTTATTGTGATTTTTGAGGACAAAGTTAGGCTTTCTCCACATAACTATTATAAATTTCTGGTTTAAAGCCTGTTTTTGTCTATATCTTAAGCAATATGACATATTAAAAATGTTCCTTTTGTTCATAAAGTATATGTTTATTATAAGCTGAATTTCTGTCACAACATTAAGTAACGATTGGTGATTAAATTTATTTCTAGTAGCTTAGCTTCCTGTAAGGGAAATTTAAACCAATTTTAATAAATATTGCTTCTAAGAATGTAAATTAAAACTATGTTTTGCATTTATTCAAACTGAAATGATAATTTGTTCTGACATTTATAAACGTGTTGACATTGATAAAATTAACGTTTATAACTTTCTTTAAGATTTCTTAATTCTAGAAATGTCAGTGTTTACTTAAAACAAACACTTAAAAATTAAGTGTTAGTTACGAAAAGTTTCAGATGTGACTTTTGTCGTTTTAATAAGCATCTTTTGTCATATGCAGTACTTTAATATTATGATAAAGAATGTATATAATTATGTTAACATTATGTAATCTTATTATTTGTAACAAAACTTATGTTAATTTCTGCTGTGATGCAGTTGTCATTTCCTTGTTTACAATGGTAACGAGTGCACTTTCTGGATCATTCTTATTGTCCACAAACAATAAGTATACTAGTATTGTCTCTTTGCGAGGAGAAGACTTACTGTGTCTTTTTGATTTTCAAAAGTTATTATGAATTTTATTTTCAAAAGTATCAAGCTATTGAACTCTGAAAACATGTCCTGCATTATAAAAATGCAGGATATTTCATAACTATAATTTGTTTAACAAAAGATTAGAATTATAGTAATTTTTATAAGTTCATGTTACTTCAAACTCAAAATGTAATTCTGTTTAAATATATGAATTGTGGGCTAATTGGGGTTGCGTTTCTTAATGTTGATTTCCTTTGATGATTTTTTCTCAACATTTTCAAACTAAATCAAACACTCACAACCTTTCGTTATGTCAGGGGTGCAAGCTCGTCACGGTTGTGAACATTTTGCTAAACAAATCCAAGATGGAAACCACTGGAATTGGCAAGAACGCACACATATTTTACAATTTCTGTGTTTTGTTCACCGTCCCTCCATACTTGGTATATACAGAGATATAGATTGAAATTTATTCTTAAACGTTCAACCCCTAAGCTTACAATAATATTCAGACAATCACTGATTGTACTTATTTTTATCTATAATTTTACAGATGAATTTAAATCATTTTTAAAACGCACAATGTCAGAAACGATACACCCCTTTTGTGGAAAGTTGCAATTAAGTTTACTGAAAATAGTTATTTTTTTACTGCAATGCTGATTATTTCTGATTTGCATCGAAATCTAAAAATAAATCCTTCTTCAAGCAGATCACACAAGACTAATATAAGTATGGATGATGAAATGCTGCTTAACGACAAAGCATTTATCAAACACATATTATTCTCTCGATCAAAGACTTACGGTTGATGCACTGGAATCCATTAATATTTCTTTTTGGACTAAACATTTATAAATGACTTATCAAAGAAGCTAAATCTAAAATATAAAATACCATCAATTAGGCACAGAGATGACAAATAAATATGTTTTTTTAAAAAGCAATGAGTTTGCTTTATATTTCATTTATGTCTTAAGAAAATGACATCTGACGCTTTCCATTACTTTGATGATCTTTCTTACTAATTGAATTGTTTTATTCAAAGAAACGTTGAAAGACAAGTTGAAACGTAACTCAGAATCGTTGATAACATCTTGGTCAAATGACATGGCTCGGTTTAAGATTTTTAGATATTGCAGAAATCGTAGTGTTTTAAATAGATATAAATATCTAAACAATGTCGATAATAATTTTAATTTTAAATAAATATATTCATCGGAAAATTTGAAATAGAGCTTTTTCTATTTCTAAGTTTTTCATGCTGATAATTGTATTCATCTATAATGAAATGATTATACAGCAGGGTGCTTTTCAGAATAATTAAAACATTATTAAAATACAGAAATTGATATTAAAGAGCTACATTCAAAATTTAAATGTCCATGGGCTTATTAACCTTTTTTCTCATATAGACGTGTTTTGACGGCTTTTTGTTTTATGCTCTATTTAGACCCCAAACACTGTTTTTCGTTTGAGAAATGTTGTTAAAAAATGAAAAATTTTTCGGCGCGCCTCCTCCATCGAAATGATACATCAGGGGGTTGCCAGAAGGAGGATGTGCCCCCTTCTGTTTGGGGGGTGTGTTGAAGTGTGGGGCGACAGTCCTCCTCATCACCAATTTTTTTTGGACATATGACAGGCTAAAATAGCCTCAGGTCGATCCTAAGGTAACGTGTTACCAACGCTGAAAAGCCTTTTACTTTTTCTCAATGCATTGAAAAGTCTTTAAAATCAGTTTTAATGGAAAAAGCAATGCAAAATAGTGATTTTTCGCAATTTTGAGACGTCCCCCGTTGCCATAGTAACAGGAAGTTTAAGATTGAGCATGCTGTTACAGAGGTTATGGTTAAGTCATTTGTGCTTAGTTTCATCACTATTGTAGCATTTTTCATAGTTTTATAGCAGTTTAAACTTGTAATAGGAGGCTTTTCAATGAAAACGGTCATTTTCACAATATGCTCATGTAGTAAAAGGTTAAACAAAATGGTCTCAATACAGACAACAAACTAAACGTTCTTGTCTGCCATACATTATACTGTTACATTTTTTCTAAGCAACATCTGTTTAGTTTTAGTACTATCCTGCAATATATCATAGGTTTTTAGATATTCTCTCAAGTTTTTCTTTTGTAATTGTCATACTCCTCTGTAATAATTTATTGAATATCAAATATCAAAAATCAACGTTATTTGATTAACAATTCACTGTGATAAAAAAGTACTAATATAGCCGTAAATTTAGACGATTTCAATCAAACAGGTTAATGAACTTTTAAATTAATTAGCTTTGTGTTTGATTTACAAGGAGACAAAATTGTTATGCAATTGAATGTTTCACAAAGCACAAGAGGCATTTATATGACGAAACGTCTAGCACATTAACACATCCTGAAACACTTTAAAGTCGGTTAAATATCACCAAAATGCTGTATTTTGATCATTAGCTTAAACTGTATTTTTCATCGACTTTATTTAATAGTTGATCATTATGGAACGATGCGGTTATCAAAGTCAATGTGTTAGATAGTGTAAAACTATTTTTCTTTATATCGGTGAGATAAGTGATTGATTGACGATAAAATACGTTGTTAAATGACTCAACAATTTTGAACACCCGTGCCGCATTTGCGACTCCGTCAAATCAGCATTGTACGACAGTGCATATAATGTTGACGTGGCGTCATTTACATTATACAAACAAAGTGTAAAAAAGCGCTTAATGTTAGTGTAACATAAAAGCGAGTCAATGAAAAATTGGTTCGTTTTCACTTTAAGCAGTCTTCACGGGATTTTGTAGGTCTTATAAGACATTTACATATTACATCCCTCACGTCCTAGTAAGTAATATACAAGCCTTTAGCACAATAAAATTCCAGTTCATGAACATTTCATAATCACATCTCCTTCTTTCCTTAAAATTCTAAAAACTATGTTTATTTGAGTAACTAGATTAATAGTTTATAACTAAAATAACAAAGTGTTGTATGAATATCATAACATTTTTATATATTTCGATTAGTTAATACAGGATTACATTTTGCTCGATTATGTTAAAAGCTATAAGTTTGTTCAATTTAAAACATTTCGAATCTATTCACGAAACTAGCCAGTACTTAACAATTAATGTAAAAGATATTGCTGACGGAAGCAATACTGCTTGGTGATGATAAGGTTTGAACCCATGCAACCAGCAATCCTTTGATTACTAGTATAACGTGTCAAATGTTTGACCAGTTTGAGTTTTTCTTATATTCATTGTCGTTAATCAATACTGCAATACTCCGTTTTGGAAAACATATTAAAAAGCTGTTTACAGTTTGAATTCTAAAGGCTACATTGTGTAATTACAAATTAAAAACATTTTTTGAACCCTAAGAATATGCCGAATATAATATATAATAAATCAACATTTCCAATTTTATATCTTGATAAAACCTTCACCATTTTTCAAAATACGTGCTGACTGAAAAGCAAACAAGCTGATCTTGATCTACTCGGAACATTCCTTTTAAAGCTGCACTTACTCTGGTCATTTTCAATGTAAATCTATCAAATATTGTCCATTTTAAAGCTGCATGCCTTCAGATAAGCCAAAAATATTTTAAAAAATCAAACTTGAACAAATTGTACTGAAATTTTAAGAAAAGCAAAAATATTAAAGATAAAAGTATTAATTTCCATGTTATGTGAGTTTAATTACTGTTTTTGCAGTATTTTTCACCATATTTCTATTGCGTTACTAACGCAGTAAAGGTTATTTTTGCACATTTTACCCTTTTATTTGTAACATACATTGGTTATAATTGCCGCTTGCAATGTGTAACTTGTTTTCTTTGTTCACTTCACAATATTTTACTTGTTAATACATTTTCAAAATTTTCGCAAAAAATAGAATGAATATGGAGGCGTGCTGCTTTAAAATATATTTTATGTTTGTTATGTTGTGTGATCAAAAGTAATAGTCTAAACTTCATGAGAGGCCGATTATTGGCTATAATGTTTCGTAATAAAGGGAAACTGTTACTGCATTTATGTGTATTTGTTTCTTATCAATGTTTTATCACAAAATGGCATGCATATTGTGTTTGAAAGTTAATTGAGCTACAATAAGAAAAGGTTTTCGTGTTTGCATTATCATTATTGTTGTTATTTTTATCATCATAAATATTGTTAGAAAACAGGTAACACAGAAAATGATTAAATCAGGAACATAACAAAGCGAGCATTATCGTACTGATACGTCATCTTGGCAATCACATGGCAGCACATTGATCAAAAAGCCTTTAATACTCCAAAAATGTAATTTATTAGTCTTCAAAAGTTCATTAAGTTTTACTAATAAATATCTAAAAGGCGTATTGTACAAGGGTCAACTTTAATTGTTTGTTTTCTTCTTTGTCATTGTTGTCTTACTTTTAGATGAAACGGAATGTCTTTAGTTTAAAAGTAAAAAATTGTTTGTTCAAATTACCATTAAGTACTTCAATAAAATGGCACTTAATGGTTTTCCGTAATCTAAAAACTACCCTTACCTAAAACAATTTAATCTAGCATCTAGAAATGTTATCTAAAACTAATAATTTAAGGTATGAGCCCAATGGGCACTATAAGGAACTATATCTGTTAAATACCTTAACGTTTACCGTATGGTTTACGACGCATGATGATTTTTCTGACTTAAAACTTGGCTACTAGAAGCGCTTTTTTCAGAAATGAGAAACTCTCAATAATCTATCATATAATCAAATTGAAAAAAAAAATCCGTTTGATTATTGTTTAGAAACAAAAAATAGCATTTAACTCACAAAATGGCACAAGGAAAATTAGTGTTTCTACTTAAAAAGTTTGAAATATGTATACAAATGTATACCCCACCCATTTTAAACCCTGATTGACAATTTTCCAACTTGGAGGGCCTTTTCTCAAAATAGCTCTTAAATTTACCAAAAAGAGGGACTGTTTTCAAAGTTTGCCTAAATTGTTTTTAAAGTATACTGGTTAATCTTTTACCGTCTAGTTTTTATTTTATTAGACTTTGAAAATATCAGGTATCATATCTGATGATAAAATTGGCTTACTTTAGCAATTAAATACCAATTATAATTTGATACTTAAAATGAAACACTTTTTCCTTACCAAGAGTGATCCAAGAGACACAAAAAATGTTGAAAGAAAAAAATAGAAAGAAAAAAAAAGTTGCCTCTTCTGGGGCTTGAACACGCGCCCCTCAGCTTCAATGCAGTTGACAGTAGTTCTAGCCTATTTGAATACTCCTCAAAGTGGAGGTAATGCATTATGTGGGTCATACCTTAAAAGAAAAAAACGTTTGCTTACTTGTAATCTCGAGTAATTAAGTTATATCCAATATACATTTGTATATTAAAGTATATCAGAACATCAACAAACGTGCTGTAAACATGAATTTAAGAACACAACAGAGAATTCAAACTTTATGATTCTCTGTTTTTATTTTGTATTAAGTCAGGAATGAAAATGATATGTTTTAACAATTGTATATCGTTATACAAACAGTTTTGAAAGTGAAAATCTCACCCTGGTAGATTAAATTGTTTTGCCAGTTAAAAAAGATTAATATAAGTAATTCAAGAACATTTTAGTGTTTTGATTTAATGATATCAAATTTTGCATTTAATTCAATCTAAGGTTTCCAATATATGAGTAATTGCGCTTGATACGTCTTCTTTTTGTCTAAGTCATAAGGAAATATTTTAGCAGAATATGAAAACAAATTTACATTATCGTGTCTGTTCAATAAGCATTTCATTAACATATTTAGCGATAAAGACTTTTAATATTATTTAAAATTCTTAAATGTCAATATATCTGTTATTGCATGTACTGTGGCTTATTTAAAAAACGACAAATCGTGACATGTAATCAACACAAAAAGCTAGATAAAGGACACAATATATTATATTGTTTGATAGAGTAGTAAACACTGTCAGTATAAAAGTACACTTGAAATACATGTAACTATATAAATTCAATAGTACAAAGCGACATAGCGAACAAAGACTATGAAGGTACATTCTCTCCCGAATCACAGTAATATAAAACGCAAGAACACAGAAAGCCTAACACTTAAAAAAAACTATGACATTTCCAAGGATAAAATTATAAAACTCCAGACCGACTTTTATTTATATTTGCTTTGACTTGGCACATCTTATGATTATCTTGTTACAAATAAATAAAGATTAAAGCAAATAAATAAGAAAAATTTAAAAAAAACACCGCACATAAATAAATATCTTACATAACTTTTACTAATGTGATCGATTATCAAATATATTATTCAAAATAAGTCAGAAAAAAACATTAAAATTTGAAAATTATATTCTATATGCTTGAAAATTCAAATTATTTTAGACACAACAATTATCTTATTATGAATATAAAAATATAAAAAATAAACATTATAATTGGTATAATTGTTATAAAAAAACAATTAAAAATAAATCAAAATAAATCCAAATAATAAAATAGTAATCAATTCTGATAAAATGATGCAATACATGTAGTTATCATTATGAGTGTAGTGTAAGACAACAGTGTTATTTAAACATCACTTATGTTGTTGTTTTTCTACTTCAAAGTTTAATATATATTTGATAAAGTGTGTTTGCAAATTTAATTTCTGGAGTGATACACTTTTACACTTGACATCAATAACCTTTAAATGTATCATCTTATATTTATAATTTATGGTATATTTTTACTGTATTAGTTGATTAATAATCCTTGGTTTTATCTTATGTAGAACGTTATAAATTGCCAATTCAAAATCTAAACATGTTAAAGAATATTAAACGGTGTAATACAAGCGATAAATTCCTATTTTAATTTTTTAACAAGAATAATAATACATTTTTCGTCGATATCTTTTAACTGCTTTGTAATTAACTCTTTGTTATAATGTCGAAATTGTAACGAAATATAACGAGAAAGTTATCCGTAGGATTGAGAAAACCTGAAGTTAAATTTCATGACGTTTATTAATTTTAGTAACAATTCTCTTCATATTGGACATAATGTCATATAACTGGCACATAAAAACGAAATGATAGTAACTTAGCAACGCATCACCACTTAAATAAATAGGAAACGGATAATGACACTTAAATATGCAAATTGTGCAAGAGGCTAACATATGGTTCGCTGATCCTGGAATCAACTATAGAAGGTATGTCTAGACATGGTAACCCCTTCTGCAATTATGGATAGAGATTGGGTTAAAAAATGACCTACATAACTAAATAAAATATTTTTTTACAATTAAAATGCTTAAGAGCATGTAAAATTTAAGGAATGGATTTGATCGTTGATGTTTTTATGAACGCTTAATTTCGTGACGTTACAATGGAACACGTCCAACTTAGGTCTACATGGTCTACATCAAGAAACCACACTAACGAGAAATCAAACTTTTTAAAAGATATTAAATATACACTACCATACTAAAATGCAATGAGTTTTTTTTTTCAAATTATCTTGTGCAGGCTTACAATATATGTCGATAAAATAATTCAACAAAGGTTACAATACAAAAATTTCTAAAAGAAAAATTCTTAAATGGGCAGGGAACACGTAAATCATAATGATCATTATGTTGAATGTTTAGGTGGAGAAGATGCAACGATAACATTGTCCTTTCTACTTAAAAATGAATTAGAATATTTTCATTTGTTGAAAATTATTAAGTGATTATATCTGGAATAAGCGGGAAAATTTTAGCCACTGTCAACTATCGTCCTCATTAACCCTAATGTATTTTTTTACGATTTTTATTTGCAGAGGAAAATATTTTTGACGATGCTCTTAGGAATTCTTAAGATATTATCTTCTTTTTCTTTAAAACTAGCAAACACAATAGCAAGACTTTAAACAACGTTTTAAAATCGATACAAAATAACAGAATTCTATTTGATCGCAGACAAACAGAAACGTATAAATGTAGTCATTTAAGGAAGGACAATACCTATTTTTTACATTCTCGTACAATGGCGAAACACTTACCTAGAAACACAAAATTGTTGACAAACTAAGGAATATGTTTCCTAATCTTTTCATGTTACATTTAGAATTATACTAGAAACTAACAGCTGGTGAGATAATCCTTTTATAAATAGCAACGTCTGATTAAGCTGGGTCATCTTATTAATGCCAACATAAAGTAAGGCCAAAAATAAGAAAGATAAATTAGATAAATAAAAGGAGTAACAACCAATTTACTTCAAAATTTATGACATACCCAAATGTGTCATGCTGGTCAAGCTTTATAGTTCTATATAACCGTGCATATAAATTTTTTAAACTTTCATTGAAATGTATTATACATACTTTTCAGCGGGGAATTTATATATGATGTGCAATTCTGAAACTTACAAGCCTCTCTCTGATATAACTGGCATTAGTTCTTTTGCAATCTCCTTTCAGCATCTTGATACTTCGAAATTAGTTATGTTTTTAGGACACTGACATGTCATGCGCATCTTTGTTGTCATATCTATATAAGAATATTTGATTTACATCCCGATAACATTTAAAACACCAATGCTAATTTATTACGATATAAATTTTCATTTATACATAAAATAATCATGAATTGAAATTATTGTTTTTGGTGACACAATTGTTCTGTACTATTTAATCAATCAGAGTTTATATTAAACAAAGTGCTTATAATGCATATGACATAAGCCTATACAATGCATTACTACGGTAAGAGAGCTCGCAAATATCTGAAACATAATATTCGATTCTTAAACATATTGTTATCGTTTCTACATTTTCGTGGATACAACAATTTCAATACAACATTCTCAAAATCTAAAATTATAATAAAAACATTGTTTGCCAATATCAACTAACAATCATCTCATGCTGAAAATAAGCAGAAAAAAGCTCTCAATTATCAAAACATGCCACATCGATTTATCGAGCATACAATATGACCACCTAAAAGCAAGAATCATAAATAATTATATGTTTTAAGGTTCAAAAAACTTCAAAAGATATGAGACTGCAATTGCTTTCATAAAAAAATGCTTTAAATTAAATGGCTTTGATTCAAGTTATTTATAAATGGTATATTTTGTTATCTTCTATTTGTTCTGTGTAATGCAAATCTTCAAAATTACTGGAATATCCTTATCTGAACTCATTTTATTTCGTTATAAAATTTACAACTTACGCATCAGATATGAAACAAAGTAGTCAGCATTCGGTCAAGTGTGAATTTCAGAAAAATAAGATTATAAGATACTTACTGTTAAATGTAATAGAAAAACATACTTTTCATACTCATACTGCTCAAAAGCAATTGTCTATTAAACCAAAATTCTTTGATAGTTATTATCTTTTTACCTCATTTCGACGTGTTTTGACGGATTTTGCACCCCTACCCCCCTTTGAGGCCTCAAACAGTAAAAAAATGCCCTATTTAGGCCCCATTTCCTTTGAGAGATGTTGTTATAAAAAAGTGATCACTTTTTCAGCGTCGCCCCAATCAAAATTGTGCATCAAGGGGTTGCCAGAAGGGGGATGTGCCCCTCCTGTTTGGGAGGTTTGAAGCGGCCCGCAGTTCCCCTCATCACCAAGAAAATTTTGGACATATTTTAGGCTAAAAATGGCCTCAGGCCGATTTTAAGGTAACGTGTAACCAACGCTGAAAAGCATTTTACTCTATCTCAATCCATTTAAAGGTGCAGCACTTGGAAATCAGTTTTGATGGAAAAAAATGCAAAAATAGTGATTTTCGCAATTTTGAGACGTCCCCCTCCGTTGCCATGGTAACAGGAAATTTAAGATTGAGCATGATGCTACAGAGGCTATGGTCCAATCTACATTTGTGCAAATTTTCATAAGTATTGAAGTATGTTTCATAATTTCATAGCATTTTGAACTTGTAACAGGAGGCATTTCAATGGAAACGACCGTTTTTCACGATATGCTCTCGTGGTAAACGGTTAAAAGAAACCGGGCTTACTTTTAATTAAATACATGTATTTTTGAATTTGTGTTATACATAGAAGCTGTAAGGCGATATAGCCGGAACACAGTTTAAATTGGCACTTACGATGAAGATTAATCTCTTCAGAGTTACAAGTTCATAAATTGTTGTTTCGATTCGTAAGAATACAATCTGCCATCAATCATTTTAACCTGTAAAATGAGCTTATGCGATTGCAATCTGTGTCAATATAGATTTGTCTCTGCCAAGACATCGGATTATTAGTAATTAAGTCCTGGCAGAATATACAAAACAGTACAGCCTGAATGAAATGAATAATACCAAAGCTTAATTTTAATGACTTAATTTCAAAATCTTTTTGAAGACATATTTAATATAAATGATAAGGGAAGTGAAACGCACTAAACAAAGTGGGGCAGGTTTCTGTAATTTTATTAAAGACCTTCGTTTCGGCTATATAAAGAATGACACTGAATCTTTTGACTGTTTTCATTCCGATATAAACGGCATGCTAGTACAACAATCAAAATTCAGGAAATTTATTTACATACATATTATTATAATCATTTTTAAATGTTGAATAAATAGAATCAAAGATAGATAACAAATAAATGTTTTCATTTCATTTAAAAAAATTTACAAACAATTTATATTAATTGATATGGAAAGTTAGTACATACTCTTAGTTTTCGTTATGATGACACTCTGTTTGTTTAAAGGATTTCCTTGTTGATCTTGTTTTTCATATTGTATTTCATCTCTCCAGTCATTACCATAATCCCCTCCTACATGTTAGATTTGTCTTTTTACAGCTATATGCATTAATATAATTTTATCAGATATTGTTGCTGTTTCAAATACTTTATAAATATTCATTGCTTTTGAAAATTCCAATTATATTAAAAAATCATAACGACATGCGCCAAACAACCAAAAAAACTTTAATCATTTTACTTAAGCATAAATACGGACCATTGATATAATTTTGTTGTAATGAATATAACCACGACTCCACAATATAATATTTCTAAGTATTGCTTTTCATTAAAAAATGTAAACACTGAAATGCGCTTTCAAGAATGTCAGACTCATGTTGAGTGAAATTTGTATCTAGCTTGGCAGGGATGATGAACTTTTAAACTTGATTGGATTTGGATTTATTACTGCAATAGTTAAAAGAAATTTAAATACAGTTTAAATTAGGAATAGCAATTAATTTGTATGTTAACCTTTTCAGACAAATTCTTAACATATATTGTAAATAAAGTAGCAGTTAACGAAACTTGATTACTTTTAAGGTCTGACAATCTTTACAGGCACTATAAAGAAACCGAAAAATTGTCAATAACGTTCAGATATATACCTTGAAGGACGCCTGTACTGTATGCAAAATCTAAACACAATTCCCCTAATCGTTTAGGAGTAAAATACACAATTTCATTTAATGCTTAGACATACGATGCGGCTCCTTGTTTTAAAGAATGTATCAAACTTTAAATAATCTATAAAATCATCCTGTTTCCCTACATACCCATTGTAAACACTAAGGCTTGTTCTTAGAAAGCCTTATTCAATATATCCATAAAATCTACATTATCGAGGATCTGTTTCAAAGAAGTTACCAAAGTATGTTTTGTCTCAGACATGTAGGGTTTGATCGTTTCAAATATTTCATACTTTTACCGTGTAGATATATATTTTTTTATTTTTATAAGATTTGGAAAATATATGGTACTATAAACATTATATAGCCAATACATACACATAATATTCAAAATACCTTTTATTAAGTTTTAAAGCATTTCTTGCTACAGAAAATATCTCAGAGGGATAAATAAATAGTGTAAAAAAATGTTGTTTTTTTTTAAAAAATACCATACTGGGATTTTAACCCTCGATCCTAAATGTTTCCATGCAGCTTACAGTATTTACAGTCTTGTGGTCTTTTTAAATACTCTTCTAAGTGCAGGTAATAAAAAAGGATGTTATACCTTTATTTAACACCAATAATCAAGATTTGTTTTACCTTGAAAAAAAATGTTTTGATAATAAAACGTTTGCTATCATTAAATATTCAGTTTTCCGTTTACAGCATTTATTGCAAAAAAAAGCAAAACAAAATAAAAACCTGTTAGAAATCCGATTCATTAAAATAATATTTTATAAGCTGACACGCCCTAACATTTTATGCACGTGTTTATCAAGATTGTAGGTAGGGCCAAGATGTATAAGAATACGTGTGTATAAACAAATCAGAATATTTAAAAATCTGACAAAACATGAATTTGCACGCGTATAAAAATATAAAGAAAGAAAATCGCATTTTCACCATATAAGTAAAAGTATACATTTATGAAAGTTTTGGAATAAATTTTTAAGTTTAAATACATTTTCTTTTATTTCAAAGTTAATAAAGCTTTAAATATAAATTTAAACGATAAATAATATGATCACCAAATAATACTGACTAATATATTATTAACATAACTATGGCAAAAGATAATCTACACTAATATCATACATTATGTATACCATATGTCAACAGATTTAACGAAACAACAATAAAAGCCGATTATAAAGATGAAAGCAGTGAGCTATAAATGTTATTACTTGAATTAAATAGGCTGATCAATAGTATCCTAAAACAAGTTTAGGGTCATTGCAAACCTTAATGCTGGAATAAAACCTTAAGGCAATCACAACTTATTGCCTTAAAGTTTGTAGAACTGTTTAAGAATTATCAAAAGTAGATTAAGATTCGTTTTACAAATATGTTTGGTTTATGCTGTCACTCATTTCTTTTGATGTAAATATTCAATAATAATGTTTAATATAACACATATTTTTTTATAACAATCGTTAAAGATATAAAATAAATCAAGTATAACCACTAAAGGAAATGATACCATTTTAAGAAAATAGTATTGCATAATAATTAGATCTTATAGTTCCGAGTAAAAAAAAACAACATTGAAAAACACAAAATTGTGTTTGATGTAAAACAAAAATAATATCGACTTGTTTTTGTTTATGTACCATATGTCATAAATGCTAAGTTATATTTGGGTAATTTCACGATGATCAAATATAAGCTGTACTATCAACGTTGAGAAAATCCCATTAGATTACTTAATACAGTCTAAGCTGTACTCGTGTTAAATACCAATGTAAAGATTATATTATGATGTGATATCTAGCATAAACCTCATGTATTTAACACGTTTTGGCCTATAAGCGACCCGTTACTGCACGTGAGGTTCTTCTATATCCAGTATATAAAGGGCATTGCAATGTCGTGAAAATTAAAAAAACAAAAACAATAACGCAGACATAATTTAAAAACATGGAAAAAATTATACGTTTTGTTTTCGTTTTTGTAAGTACAATTATTGAGTTATCTATTTAAGGTTATTTTAGATATATAGCAAAACCTTTCATTTTAAATATTACTATAATCATTTTAAAAGTAGAAAATTTCTTTTAACGATAAATAAATTTGAAAAATTAATTCATTAAAAACGTAAATCATTGTTTTGTTCTTCTTCTCAATTTTCAATTAGCCAAAATAGAGTTGATTCAATGTTCTGATGATATTCCTTCTATTATATAAATGCTATTTTACATGAAAATCGGCATTAAAGGTACATTACACAATTATTGACTAGTGAGCCATTGCATTTGATGTTATATGTCACTGAATAGGAGTCTCAATCTATTTTTAGACTAGGTAAAACCAAATTCAGCAAGTGAATACGATAATACACCCAGTGAATATTATTTGATAAAAAATATGTTGACTACTGTTTGGACATTTAGATCATATAATAAAACAAAATATAACAAATTTAGAAATCATATGATAATTGAAATCAAGAAATTGCAATGAATAATAGTTACAATAACAAACGCTACAAGTAAACACACATTTAAAAAGAAATTACATAACCTTGTTACTTTAACTTTGATAACTGTTTTCTACATTTTTATTAATTTAGATTTATGTATCTTCATTTGTGCTATCGGAGTTTGTATCGGTGCCTTGTCAGCCGAGCAACAATCCTAACGACAAAACGGTATTTATTTTTGCCAAACGCTCTTCTGAACTACAAACAAAGTTTTAATTTTTCTGTCATGGTAAATGCATAATGTTCTTTTACTTTTACTTTTAGAACTTACTCTGCCGTTAATTGCTTGTTATGTTATAATTGTTGATTTATGTTTAAGGCGTGTTAAGTTTGTTTATTTAACCATTGTCGCCCCTAATATAGTCACAACAGCTTCGAATTTATGACGACAATGAACTTCATGTGTTTCTATACTTTACATTTCAATCCATATTTGGAATGATTCGAATTGACAAATATATAATTTGCATTGATATTTATTATATTAATTAATTTGATTACAGAATAAGTGCAAGTGTTATGATATTTTGGATGACCAGTGCGTTCGTCGTGTGAACTCTACAATGAAGGAATGTGATCCAAACAAACCTAAGGTAAATAAATACTCGTAACATGTTAGGATATTTCTGTGTTACTTTAGATACTGATTTTTTTCAGGAATGAATAAATCTGAATGAAGATTGATTGTTAAAAAATAAAAACAAATAAAACATTAAAATAACGTACAACAAATGGGATAAAAACACAGTCCGTTTAAAAAATAAAACTGCAGGCACAAACATAGATGCGTAAGGTATCCCATCCAACGTTCCAAATGGCTTTGAAACAGTTTAGATCGAAAATATTTCAGTTTGAATTTCGTGTAGTTATTTCTTTGATGGGAAATAAAATCATAAATAAAGCTTATTTTACTGATTATGGCACAGATGAAAAAGAACAGAAATCTCAGTGTATTTAACAATAATTAATCTAAACCTATAGCAACTAGTTATGTTCTTTTCCTTCAGCCATGTGAGGACTGTTTCTTTTGCAAGAAAGATATTTCCGGGAAGTTTTTATGTCATCCTGGTAAGTGACAACTTTTTATATGTTATATTCATAACATTTGAGCGGCGTCACGACAAAACCAACGTAATGCGTTTGCGACCAGCATGGACCCAGACCATCCTGCGCATCCGCGCAGTCTGATCAGGATCCATGCTGTTCGCTTACAAACCCATTATGTTGGTTTTGTCATGACGCGGCTCATTTATTCTTATATTGCAACTATAAATTATATTTAGACTTCAATCATAATCATTATTCATCAACGTATGATGATAATTTTTACGATTACTAATGAAGAAATAATAATAAATAATTAATTAATTAAAATATAGTCTTATTGTAGGAGAAATTCTAACATAAATTGTTCCACTAAACTTTGAAACCATGTTCATAAATGGTTTATATGCATCATTATTATTTTTGTTTCTGCAGTCAATAAGGACACAGTAAAATCTATGGATGGTAAGTAAAGAATGTTCCTTTCAAAAGTATTTAATATATCTTTTTTGCAAAACGTAGATTTTATTATTATTTCTACGATTTGTTTGTTATGCAATACAAAAGTCTTGTTTTAATAAGTTGGTAATGTCTCGTGGATAGTCAGTCCATCACGGGCAAAACAAAATAGCTAATGTTATTGATCTGAACACTCAGATAACTGATTATGAATGTTTTTTTCCCCAATTTAGCATAGGTTTCTATGTTAGAATGGCTTAGGCTGCTTACTTTGATTTACTTATCTATAATAACTACAATAAGTTAAGTTCCCTTTATGGACATAAAATCCTAGCCTACAGAAGATGGTTGGTTCTTATAAAGTGAAAGCTCGTGCCTGTAGTCATGAAGAAATTGACACTTAATGCTTACGTGTACCAGTACATGAGACCTTTACAAGACTCTTATGGTGCTGATGTGGATTAAACGTAAACAAAATTAAACAAAATGATATGAACCGCGTCATGACAAAACCAACATAATGCGTTTGTGATCAGCATGAATCCATACCAGCCTGCGCATCCGCGCAGTCTGACCAGGATTCATGCTGTTCGCTATCGGTTTCTCTACTTATTATAGAGTTTGTAAGCGAACAGCATGGATACTGATCAGACTGCGGGGATGCGCAGCCTGGTCGGGATCCATGCTGGTCTCAAATACATTATGTTGGTTTTCTCATGACGCAGCTCATATGTATATTAAATGACAAAATTGAAGAAAAATGTAAATAAATGTAATATGTTATTAAATTTCAAAATAATTTGATTTTCAGATGCCAAAGCTATATTGCGAAATTTTGAATCGTTACTGTTGGAAGTAAAAGATGTCAATAATGTGAAATCTGAACCATCAATTGGTATTTGTTCATAACTTGTGCTTTTAAAATGCTTTAAAGTTAACACTCGTTAATGCGTGTCGTTCTAAATCTTTCCTTATGGTCTGTTGATTTTTTAAAATCTATAACTTATCAAACTACGTAGATCTAAAATACATGAAAACTAACTTGAATTGAAATAAATATCTTGATAAATACATATTGATTATTTGACCTATTAATGGTAAATGAAATAGACAAAACAGCCTTGTAAATAAAATATTTACATATAGTTAAATGTTTATAAAAAACATCAGAATATGATTATTTACTCATTGGGACTACTATATAATACCTTTTGTCTTGTTAAATGAATATGAAAGAGAAAAAAAAAACATTATAAATGTTTTATTTTGCAGGTTATGGATTCAATCTAAACAGACCCGGAGCCAAAAAAGATTTTCAGAAAGCATTACCAGGTGTTGATTTCGACAAAGTGAAGAATAAAAAGGCCAAAATAACAAGAGACCAGGCTTTGAAACTATTCAACGTAAAACCTTTATTAATTTATAAAATATTCTAACATAAGGTTTTAATTTTACAATACACTTGCCTTTTGGTTAATTAAAGCTAAAAAACAACAACAAATTATACACTTTTAAATTAACTTGCTGCCACTTTGGAATAATAATGAATAATATTAACCCTTTACCAAGAGACTTGCTCAGTCTGTTTGTTTCATATTAAAGACATCTAGATAAATAATGTTTCAAGATCTAACCTTGCTGAATAACGTATAAACGAAAAATGCATTTACATTTATAGTAAACAAAACGGTTAGGCAAGCAATATTACAGCGAATCATAATATGTTTGACAATGGTAAATTAATCATGATTATCATTTCAGAATGACTTTGATACAATCTACTTACCCCGTGCTAAGAAGGCGATAGGAGAGGCTTTATGGGATAAACTGCCTTTTAATAAAAAGTATGCCATTATCAGTGGACTTTATAGGGCTTTATAGGGGTGATCTCGGTCCAAAAACCATTACACTTATAAAGGCAGAGAAATGGAAAGAAGCAAGTAAAGAATATTTGAACCATGATGGATACAGAAATGCTGCTAAAAATAAAATGGGTGGCATTATAAAACGGATGGACTGTAACGCTAAACAGTTCAGAGATTAGGAAAGAGAAAAGTCATGTGATGGTTGGATGCAACGTATTGGCACATCTTTCTATTCTTTACCTTTATTGAATTTCCCGTCTCTAATTATAAATACACACACAATATTTTATTCAACAAAGAATCTTATAAAGTATATTTAACGCTTACACGAACTGGAATTAAAATTGGAGAAAGCTTAACTTCTTTAAGGTTGGGATGATTTCAGAATCACACATACATGCTGTAGAGTTGAGTTTAAAGGTGTCTCTAAGGTAGGTTGTAGACGGCCTTAGAAATGTAAAGACGACCATGGAAGCCTGGCATGTAAGTTTGAAGATGACGCCGCCCGCGCCTACCCAAACATGCTATTGATATTGTAATTAAGATTACCCGACTGACGACGAAAAAGCTATCTTTAAGTAATGATGCTTCACGTGGGTCTATTCATTACATTTTGACAAAGGAATTCAAACTTGGAAATCTTAGACACACAATTCTGTCTTATAAATAATGAAACATTACCTTTGCAAGCATTGTCAAATGCTTACCATTAAACTGAAGATGATATTTGTTCATCGTTTGGTTAATTGATTTTACTATTTTAGAAACTTATATCTAAAACTAGAAAATCCCTACAGGATTTATTAAATGTGAAAAACCAAAATAGTTTGGTTTCTTTGCAAAGCAGCAATTTTTACATTTTAAACATTTTCCGTTTAATTATAGCAAAACATGATTAATTTTAATAACATAAAACAATCAAAACAAAATTAGGATCACTTGATCCTGATCCTGATCTTTTCTTTGTGAACTCGGGGCCTGCTGCCTGGTTGATCTTGTTTTGTTTTCATATTTTGTACATAATCTTAATATTTATTAATAATAATTTAGTTATAATACTTGGCGCTCTAATACGAATGTTGCTAACTATATAAGTCAGGACAATACTGAAGCGTAAAAGACACCAGTTTAAATATTTGAAAAAGCCAATAAAAAGTTTATTTAGAATGTATACTCACAAGATTACGACTAAACTATTTTATTATGTATTTTTGGAGCTCATACCCCTTTAAACTGTGTACGTGATAATTTATAAATATTTCTAACAAACATCGCAAATGCATTACAAATATTTACTTAACTTCAGTAATATCAAGTTGCATTCCTTAAATATGACGATGTGTTGTGTATTTCTTGGTTATTTCATATCTTTAAAAAAAAAAAGGATTTTGTTTATAAAGAGAATAAAAGTTTCCTCTTAAAAAGTAAAAAAATCTGTGTTTCATTCATCATTGATTTACAGCATGCTCGATGTTGTAGAGTAACGAATTGTCATAAAAAGAAGTTATTTTATGTGGCGGCACGGCCGAGTGATTAACGTGTCGGACTAGTAATCTAATGATCGCTGGCCGCATCGGTTCAAACCCAGTCAGGGGCAAGTCGTTGTTTAATTGAGCGAGAAACTTTACACTCATTGCTCAGTACTGGTTTGTTCCAGGAACGGATTCGAAAGTGTGTCTATAAGCCTATAGCTTCCTACACAATCGAACTAAAATAAATTTTGTATAAACCAAAAATAAGTAAAACGCTTGCACAAGGTGGTGTGTTCAATACCAATTATTTAATTATTATCAAAAGGCAAAACAAAAATGTATGTCTATAATATTGGGGAAAAAAATTCTTGTTCGAGAAATTAAATGAACTCACAGTAATCACCAAAACATGAACAGAACTGCTTGAGTTGTTTGATTAATTATGCTAAATCACGTTTAAAATTGTTTCATTTATTCTTATAACTGAATTGAAGTTTAGAAAAAATGACAAGTAAAACTTTATTTTGCTTTGATAAGAAATATTTTTTTCTATCGTATTATGAAATTGTTTGACAATTCTGCAATAAAGTTTGATGTTAGAAAATAATATGATCATCAATTAATTTCAAAAGAGGAAAAACAACTTTCTGTTAAATTGTGTTCGGATATTATGAACAATCACGTTACTCTTGTTTTTTGGCACTATTTTGTAATGCTTCATTTAATTTCTCAGCTAACATGCTAATAATCGGCTTTATGCTGTTCCGTCATAACTACTGGTAGACATAATGTATGATATAATTATATCTATTTTATATTTTATTACTCAATATGTTAACCCATCCTAAGTCAAGCGTAATTGTGATACATGCTTTAACGATATATATGTTGAATATGAAATAGAATAAAGCGGAACTACTACAGAGCGCATGCAAAGCAAAATTGAAAATACTGCAGGTTTGAATTGATTAATCACTGAAGGAATTTTTGAATGTAATACATTATACATGTGTCTTATAAAAGTTCAAGCGGCATACAAGACTTAATTATGAAAATAATGACATTTCGAATTAAGAAACATACGCAGATCCAAGATTCTATGAGGACATCAAAAAAGAAAAAAAAAACATTACTTAATATTTTGTCAAAAACAACAAATAAAATAAAATAAAACAGGATGCATAAAAAAATTCATTCCAATGTGTGTCGAAATGAATCATTCATTCATTAAAATCTTTGTGACAAAAATAAAATGACATATAAATGTTTGTCATCAGACATTTGTTAAAGAACCTGTAACTCAATTGTTATGGTTTCAGGTCGTAATTATGATGCTAAGGCGAAGAAATATCAATATTGTAAGTTCCAAAAAGCATTATTTGTAAAAATATTATCAAATTTACATTTCATGTTAATAAAGGGAGGTAATCAGAAAATTATTTTTGATAAAGTCTAAACCTAACATTTAAATAAGAAATGAACGCATTTATTGTAAATATTACTTATAATGCGTATGTGTAGTACATATTACATTATTATTAAATATATTTCGAATTGTTTCAAAATTATAATAATTTTATAAGTATATAAAATTTCATTTAAATGTTGTTACTTCATTAATTACAACATAAGGATCTTTAACGCTTTTTTGATTAGTTAATACAAGTTTATGTTAAATACATAATGTCTTTAACAGTTATTTCTAGAAAACTCGCGTTATAGTTTAAATGAAACCTGTTTTTTTTAAATGCAGTTGTGATAACTTAGTGATTTAGGTAAGTTGGCATTTATTTCAGTGCTTGAAAATTGTGCTATCTTAAACTTCTTTATTGCATAACACATGTAACCTAATTTACACGACTTTACAATTCTGTTTCTGCGTATTATTAGAAACCGACATGCAATAAATTTCAACAATAAATTGTTTCGAATATGTACAAGAAAAATACAGTTAAATACTTAACAATTAAAGTCATGTAATGCAAAACTGAGCAAACTGTTTTAGACATTAAAATACATAGCAATGTCTTTGGGTAAATAAAATTATTTTTAACATATATAATAATCAATTTGTGACAGGTAAAAGTCAATTTCTTTTGTTTTCCGAATATAGATCAACATCCAATGATGTGATGTTTAAGTACATAATGTTTTAAGCTATATAAACAAATACATACTGCAATAAAAAGTTGTTTTGCTGAGAAAAAAAAAACATTATTCCATTTTAAAGTTTCTTTTACAATATCTCACACCTTCTTGGTACTGAATCTTATTTTGTGTTAATTCTAAAATGAAATCCCGGGCATAATAAATAACAGTTTTAAAAATATTTATTTTCCCTGAAAAAAACTATTTATTTATCAACCAAACAAATGAACATTAAAATGCACGTACAACAATAAACGATACAGTCGTTTAGTAATTTATAGAACTCTACTGAACAGTTATTTACATACTGCTGCACTGCTGCAGTTTTGATTGTGCCATCGACGTGAAAATAGTTAATTATATACTAATACAATTTTGTAACTAGTGAAATATCACATCCATATAATAAACCAATTGTACAATTTAGTTGCTCATAAAATAGAAATGTTTAAATAGTTATTGAGTTGCCAGACGAATTAATTTAATTCTGTGCCTCAATGGAAAAATTGTCTCATGGTGACGTCATTTGTCACACGTAAATGACTGGAAGGCAATTAAAAATAAAACTTTTAAAGACAAGAGACAATTATCAAAAAATGCTTTACAGGAAAAGTCTTTTAGTACATATCACCGGGAATCATCGTTTTCAGGTATATGTACTTTAAATTGGCATTATGCCTATCCAAGCTTATAATCTAAAGTCATACTAACCAAATTTTGTCAACATTGTTTTATATAGTCTAGGTCATGTGTGTAATCAATGACCCTATGCTGTAAATATCCCTCGGATGTATCTTTAAGTTCTATTAATTAGATGAGTAGGGAAATCGTTTCATATTCCAGGCAGTTATTTTATTGTATCTTTATTTTTTTCCTTATCAATTATTGGTCAATGAACAATATAATAGTCAATCTTTTTAATTATATATAACCAATTCACCTCGAATTGACAACAACCATTAAGCATAATGTCACTTTAATGCTTATTTGTACGTATCGAATTGATAACACGTGAAGTTGTTGTCTACAATCCATTTTTGAAAGCTGATTCTGTAATTTGTTGCTATCTTTCATGTTATATATGCAATTCTATTATATGTATATAGTATAGAAATATTTAGACCCCGACGTTATTTAATATATATTTGACATGTTAGCTATTATTACACATGACAATACAAAGTTATTATTCATTAGAAAAACACAAAAAAGATAAATGTATAAAATGTAAAAATAAAGTGCCACCCATTTGACTTTTTATATTTTATTATGTTTTATAAATGTTGTTTAATTACTTTTTATCATATAACGTAAATGGTTTGTTAAAACGCTTGATTCCTCTTTCAATTTCAATTAGTCTGAGAAAATGCACTTTTATGATAAAATCGCTATATCGTCTATCAAGGCTTAAACATACATAGATATAAAAATAGATTGAGCAAACAAAATGTTACAGAAAGCTATGTTATCAACACTCTACTCCTTTGATTTAATGTTTTTAAACGTATTCAATTCAAACATTTTGCTTATCCCTTTGATCAGTTTGAGAGACAAGAAAGTTCTAAACTTTTAATATTCAATAATTATGCGATTTCTAAAATCTTAGTTGAAAAAGTTCGTTTGTATTCATAATCAAATAGTCTTCCCTAAGAAGTGTTGCTACATATGCAAAAAGGACATCAAATTGTCTATATTGGATTCATGCATATTATGCAATCCCAATTTTCTACACAGTTATCTCCCTTTATCAGTACAGAAATCTCTGCCACCATAACAATTTAAACAATATGTTGTTAATTTATATTTTTTATCTTTTGAATTGATTTTTCATAATTTCGTACACCTTTGACAATTTTGATTATATAACGGACGTAGGTACTAAAAGCTGAAAATAAAACAGAAAGAGAAAAATGACTTTTCCAATATAACGGTCGATATTTACATGTACATTTGAATTTCGATGTTACGTCATGTGACTTTCATCATCATCATGTGACATCTATGAAAGCAGTGATTACATTCTACCAAGGGAGGTAATCACTGTGGAGTTTGATGCGATCTGTATATTATACCCTAGGAATAAGTATTATTGGTAGCTCACATTTACTTTTGTTATTGTAGACTTTTAAGCTTTATTTCATTTTCAATTTCAAGCACGGAAATGTTATTAGATAAAATTAAAATAAGCTTAGAAACATCCAATACAAAACACCACTTTTTGTCAAAAAAAGTAAAACAGGGTAACCGCGCTGGTAATATAAATAAGTCTTAATTAGATCATCTAGCCCAATATTGTTTGAAATGATTGATATCACATTGTTTTCCATTGTTATCTTGGACAAAAACGACAACAGTGGAAATATTTAACATAATTAGAAATACCAACAGTATTTATCTTACAAATACCCAAGAAAATTCAGTAACAAGTTTGTTGTGTTTAAATCACATAGATTAGATCCTTTATTTAAGATAATTATCTAAAAGGCCAATGAAGCGGCTTATTTCTTTTCAAGGAAATGCGGTGTTTTCTTACATTTTGCAGTTTGAACCATTGGTCATACAGCTGCATTGCTTTGCCTGCTTTTACTGTTTGGCCTTGTTGTAGTGATTGTAGAATATGTACAGAAGATATCACTTAGTTTACATCTTGATCTTGAAGTACATTTTCACTCAAACAATTTCAAACTAAACGCCACTTTTTAACATATTTGATATTTTGCAATTTCTTAATGTGTTATTAAAACATAATGAAAATTAAGTTAACTCATCCTTCATAGGCAATCAAATTCTTTTCTGAGGCTAAATGTGCCTGACAAATCAATGTTTTAAAAAAAATGAAAAAAAACAGGAAAAAAAAAAAAACACATGTATTTTTTAAAGAAAAAAAAAAAAAATATGAATACGGATAGCAACCCCAATTTTAATTGGGGGAAAAAGGGGCTCTTTATTTATTAAAAAACGACAAATTAGAATGATTTTTTCTTCAAAGGAAGGTATCATCAGTTGGTACCGAATTATTTTCAACATTGGAACTGTTTACTGAATAAAGCAAATATTTGTTATATACGTGCGATGTGTAATTTGAAGTATTTTGTTTTATTTGTATTCTAAATTTTTCAACCCTAAAATTTTCACTTTTTGATTTCTTTTTGTTTTTTTAAAGGGCCTTAAATGATAAACCTCGTTTATTTTGAGCAAAGATAAATACATACATACAAATACATAAAAGACACAATAATTTTTTATAAATCGAACAAACAAACACACAAGGTTCATTAAACAAAAAGATAAATAAAAGATACCTGTGATTAATGTAAAAAATCCCTTTCCTCTCACTAAAAGTTGTCTATGTATAGTTTTTGTTAAGCCTGTAGTCTAAAAATGAAAACTGTTTTCTAGTCATATTGTTTTTAAAAAATAATAATTACAAAATCAATAAACAATACAATGACCACACTCACATACTTATTATGAAATGAGGAAATCAAAATATCTTTCAAACTTTCCTTATGTTTGTCAAAAATATCTACATTGTTAATATCTCGATTTGGTATTGGTACTTAATATAATGCTTAGCAACCTCTAAAGACGGTCTTATAAAATTCATTTAACAATAATAAATGTACTTTTTTACAAATAAAAGCAACATATTTGTTTCATAATCTGCATTTTGTAAGCCTAAAAGAAATTGTATTCTTGTCAAATGCAAACGAGTATTTTCAAAAACACCATTAATGTCCTAAAAATGGTGTTCTAAGCTTTCAGCAGTTTTGTTGCAAAACCTGCAGTTTGTATTGCATCTTATACAAAAGTTCGTTTGTGCCAAGTATTCTGTGTACAATTCTGTATGGAAACCATTGTAAATTCGTTTTTTAGTGGGAAATCATTGTGTTCCATTCTTTATCTTCCAATTTAGTATTAAGTTTTTATCAGGCTATACTGGTTGAGAAATACATCAGGGGCCCTCCGTGCATTATTTCGGTATTTTTATAAATAACATTCGTGAATTACTGGTAACTTTCAATTGAAAAAAAAAGAGATAAGTAGTGTTTTTGATATTTTAGTCAGTCTTTTATACTCTTTAAGTTACCACATGTCGTTATTGGTCAAATTTCTCCGTTATAATAGTCAATCTTATTTATAATAAATGTAAAGATTATTGAGCTCCACTTGACAACGAAAATAATCAGGATAAGGTCACTTTAAAATTTATATTGAATGAACACTTTTTGATGTTTTTTTTTCTTAATTTGTTTATGTGCAAATAATTCAATCTTTGAAAATAGACATTTGTGAAAGCCATGAGGGGTCTTATTTATTGAATTAACACATGAACAACAATAATAACAAACACAAAACAAAACAAAAAGAAAACAGTAACAACTTAAAAAGAAATAAATAAAAAAAACATCAACAGTGGAATGGTATGTTTGTGGACATATTTTAGCTTTGCACAAAAAATACCCTTAAAATTGGCTAATATCTGTCAGGAGGATGAAATACTGTAGGTGAGAGATACTTGAATTTGTTTTCTTCTGGCACATCTTTTACCAAATCACTATTGAAAATACAAATTCAACAAACGACAAATTTTAAAATCTTGACATAGGCTTATTTTAGAGTCAGTATCTACTATATTAGTCAGAACGATTGATAGCTTATTAATTTTCACGTGATTTGCTTACATAAATTGTTGATTAAAGCTGTATAACTAGTAATGTCATTATTCACTATTTCAAAAACATGTTACATCGAACCTAATAAATCAAATCAAAAGTATTCGAATTTAAAAATTCAATTTCTTGCAGATAATTGCCAATGCTTGTTAAACATTCAAATATGAAAAATGTATATAGTATATTCTTACAAGTATTATTTTTTTGTCATCGAATCTCACTCTGGCATCATCGTAAGCATTTCCATTGTTTTGTTTTAAATAACCGCAGTTATGTAATAATATATTTACGAGAAATACCTTGACTTTAATCGTTTTGCCAAAGCATCAGTTCAATAAATAAAGGCACATGTAATTTAATCAAGGGGAAAATCAAATAAAATAACAAATGATATTGACCTTAACCAAGTGGGACCTCTTCAGAACGCAAGGTCAGAAGAAAGTCAATGGCATCTTGCTATGAAGTATATAAATGATATAATTCAATAAGATATGTGGTATTCCAATATGTATCTACAAACCAGTATAGATAACCACTGAGTGTTTTTCTTTCAATACTTTATAATTCCCTGAACAGTAAAGCAAATAGTTTACACATTTTTTGTATAATTTAATAACAGCCAAGCTGCGATTCCAGCAGATGATTTTAATAAATATCGTGAAGAGTTATAAAAAATCATAAGTTTTTTTTGTTGTGTGTGTGTGTTTGCGCGCGCGTGCGTGTTAGTGTTTTTTTTTAAGTATTCCATTGGCATGTCTGACATTTTTATTAATACTTAGCAAGCACATTTTTTGTGTAAACATTCTAAAAAGTATTCTAGCATTGTAAGTTCTTGTATATTGTCGAATATAATTACAATAAATCATTTGATCTTCGGAATTCATTCCTTTCTAAACTTAATGTAAACATTTAAACTGCATAATTTATAAACGTCTAGACGTCAATTTTGCATAATTTAAATAATTTGAGAAAAAGATGTGTTAACATATTCAAAAATTTCTAACTACTCGTATGCAAATACGTGTAAACATTTTCAGTCCCAGACAAGATACAAGCGTTTATTTGCATCAGTATCAAAATAGGAAATTTTAAATGTTTGCGTTTTGTTTATTTTTATATCTTCGGCAAGCATATTAAAAAGAAATGAAAAATGTCTCTTTTACCCATGCATGTTTTATTGGCTATGTATAGATGATTAGGAAAAATGATTCCTCGTGATTTATTCATTTATAGAAACGGATCAAAAATACTTTACCATGGAAATAACATCATAATTATAATTATGTCAGTTCAGTCTAATAATGTCGTTTTTTTTCTATTTATTTAGTAAATTGTTTTATTTGGTGTCTTCATTGATGTGTAGCTAAACCGTACGCATAGGTTAAAAAGTTAATGATTACAAACAATTAATTTATTTTAATTGGATGAACAATTTCAACTAAACTTAATTAAGTCAAATAAGTATTTTTGTATCTTACTAGTAGTTTCAAATCACAGGAACCAATCTCCTAACTGAAAACATTCCAAGATCTAAAAAACGAGGCGGAAGAATAAGAGACAAAGATTTGTTAGATCTAATTTTCTTCAAATATCATAATGATGTAATGAAATAAAGCATTAATCATGCATAAGGAATAGAAACATAATAACAAAATGAAATTAGCTATTTATTCATATTGCGTAAAAGGTATCCGAGGGGTCACTTTTTCAGATATTTATACATCACGGGTGCAGGTGCTGATAATGCCAGTCATAGAGGACGTAAGGAATGTTGCACTTTTTCATTATCCCTCAAGTACAGACTCAGTCTGCAGTTTACATGTAATTTTGCTGTTTTTAATGCTTTCGGAGGATCACTTTTATAGTTATTTAGGTATGAACAATAATGAAAATGATTGAACATTTTTGTCATTTAAACTAAGTCTTAATAAAATTAAAACTTGTTTGGTAAAGAAACAGAGAAGATCTGTTTTTTGCGCTTATTAAATCATGTTCACCTTAAAAGCATTATATTCCACAAACATACAAGAACGATTCAAACCCTAGATAATATTATATGATAAAATTTATTAAGTTTTAACCTGACAATGTTTCCTAGAAACGAAATGTAATATGATTCCAATAAACGAGAAGAGTGAACTTTGTGGTGTCAAATATAATCATCGTAAAAATACCACTTATGTGTATTGTTAATACCTTTGGGAAACTTTTTCATTTCAGATATTTTTATGAAACTGAATTATAACTGTATTGTGGGTATAATAAGACATGTGAAGAAAACATCAGAGGCGGTGTGAAAAGGATGGTAAAAAACAATTTCATATGTTTGAGTTATTTTCATATTGTGAACACGCATTAAATAGCTTCCAACCATATATACGATGTTTCAAATGGGTGTGTCCCTTTCATGTAAATTTGTATCTTACTTCTGTCTTATTTATCAGTTGAAGTGGCATTCATCTTTTATTTTCTTCAGCAAGAACTACTCTGTTTAGCTCCAAATTCTATCTTTGAAAGGTGTATCATAACACTTATTTTTAGATTGTAAAATTATTGGGAAAATATATGACTAGATACCAGATCCAGTTCCTTACAAACAAATCACAAAACATCTTGTAGAAACTAAACCTTTTGTAGTATTGACCGGAATAAAAAATAACTACCTGTCTTCCCACAGATAATCCTTCATCTTGAAAATTGTATTTCGTAACCGGATGCGCGATACAGTAACACGTTCCCTACGGTGTTGATATAGTTTTATTTAAGAAAGTACGTGGTGGAAACAAGATCCTTGTTTTATAACGAGAATACAGTACAACCTTTGCAGAACAACGCACTCACGGAGACCGATATTTTGGTTGTTGCCGAAAGAAATTGCCTTAAACAGGATTACCATACTTTGAGAAAATAATGATGGTTGATATCAAGAGCTTATGGTTCCGCAAAGGTTTCTTTGTATAGTAAGCAAAATCATTTCATCTAATATTTCATCATCAACAGTTTAATAAATTGTTATTATAAGATGTCTGCAATTTATCTTGAAACAAACATTAGAAGCATTTGACATGATTGAAATTATAAAAAAAATGATTCGATCAGCCTAAAATTATTGACATGTTATCAGAAATCAAACAGTTTTCAGTTCAAGCTATTTTAATCTGCATCTTCACAGTCTTGACGGCAAAACGTCATTGAATTTCTTAAACTGTGATTGATAGCTTTGTGTAGTCGTTCATTTAAAATATCTATGTGTGCAGTGACTGTAACGTATTGTTTACTAGTGTATAATTTACTGTGGGAGTGGTATTGATACCTCATTTACATTAAATTTGTATACTATACCTGGGGCATTGAATGTCTCTTGAAACTTTAGATTTAAAATTTGTGATGTTTAAAATGTAAACGATACTGTAGGTAAAATATTTTTGTTACATTAGGCAAAAGATACCCGTCGTTTGACCACCAAAACTCTGCATGTACTTCCCGTTGGAAAATTCCCTCTCAAGCCAGTTTTGAATTCGAAATTGAATACGTAAGATTACCGGGGTAAATGTATTTACAAAATGCAATCGGCATTATCACTCTTGTTTTTATTTTCTTATGGTCCAATGTATGTCTTATATTTTCAGAGGCCAATTACATTTTTATTAATCACAAATACATGTGCTATTTCTAACTCAATATTTCATGTTGAATTTGATATGATTTTCATTACTTTTATCTTTATTTTGTTGATAATTTAGATGGCAATCTTTATAACCGCCAGCAATCAATGTAATGATCATAGAAACAGATGATGTAGATGATATCATGCATTCATTAATAAAAAGGTATAATGTTTAAATCACACAATAACTGACAGAAAGTAAATAGTCGATGCTATTTTTATTATTCGTATTACATAACGTCATTTGACTATTTTGTAAAGAACGTCAATGAATTTAGAATAAGATTTTCTACGAATTTAGATTTTCATGTAGCCATAATACGCCACACAAACATTTTATGAGAATAATATATTCTATATTTCATAGTATATAAAAATATAGATCCGATTTCGGTTCGTTTAGTTACATAATTAAATTGTCATTTTCAGGATAATTAAATATAAAATACATGACATTTAGGGTGATTGATGAAAGCGTAATTGAAGTTGATAACTTAAATGATATTCCTTGTGGAGGATGTTGTAGAAACAAGTGCACAATTGTTTGTTTTAACTATAATCATTGTCTGATGCTAAGAAGGTAGAGACTTGAATCACAATCTGAGTTAACTAAATATTCTTAAAGCTGCTTTCACTCTTTCATTTTTAACATGTGAATCATGTATTGTTCCTCTGTATTTTTCCTCTTCCTATGTCTTCGACAATATTAAGCATTGTATTTAACATTTATTATGTTATTGAATTTTAATGATGATATTTGTGTTATTATATAAAAATTATCAGTTATCTTTTTAATAAGCATCAAACAACACCCCAAAACAATATAGGACTTATAAACAAATTTTGTTGGAAAAAAAAAAAAAAAAAAAAAAAAAAAAAAAAAAAAAAAAAAAAAAAAAAAAATAAAAAAAAAAAAAAAAAAAAAAAAAAAAAAAAAAAAAAAAAAAAAAAAAAAAAAAAAAAAAAAAAAAAAAAAAAAAAAAAAAAAAAAAAAAAAAAAAAAAAAAAAAAAAAAAACAGCATTGTTAATAATAAATCATAAGTAACAAATGAAAATCGACGTCACAAAATGTGCACTTTAAATATTTATATATTATCCAAGTTTGGTAATTCTTGTGTTTTCTATTGTAGATCATAGATAAGTCAAAGACTAGCTAGAATGTTTGCCATTAGGTATCAGCACTTTTCTAATCTAGAGTCATAACGTCTTTTTCAATTTTAGAACAATTCATATTCAAGCAAAATTAAATTTCGCAATATATTTTAATTTCATGATAAAACGGTTTTAATGAAAGAAAATGTTCCTGTAAATTAAGATTAATACCGAAGGCTTAAAGTTGGAAAGTTGCAAACATTGTGAGTTATCAAGTTAAAAAGGAGGATTATTTGTTGCGGAGTACGTGAAGACCTCAAGATTGTCAAAGAAATTTAAAAGAAATAATTTATCATAGCTAGTCTGTGAAATTAGCTTCAAGGTAATAATTGAAAACGAAACTTTGTCTAAATGTTTCTTTGTTCGATATATATATGTAATTATATGTAAATTGTGTGTTTCCGGACGTCACTAAATCGTCTGATATTATGCATTTACCTCAAAAAGATTATGTCAACATATTCATAATATGAGGCAAAGATTTCCGAGCAAGTTCAAGTGTGTTGGTTATAAGTTAATTAATTTTATAAATTGAGTTTTTGTTTTAGTTATTTTCATATTGTGAACACGCATTAAATAGCTTCCAACCATATATACGATGTTTCAAATGGGTGTGTCCCTTTCATGTAAATTTGTATCTTACTTCTGCCTTACTTATCAGTTGGAGTGGCATTCATCTTTTATTTTCTTCAGCAAGAACTACTCTGTTTAGCTCCAAATTCTATCTGTAAAAGGTGTATCATAAGTTGGTTATAAGTTAATTAATTTTATAAATTGAGTTTTCTAATAAAGTTCTAGTCCCTCCTTGCACTTATACGTACGATATTCTTACACATTCGGATATCTTTAGATTTTTAATAAGTTTGCTTGAAAAATAATTATTGTCGCAATTTCATAACATAAAGCATTATGAAATATTATATTATCAAATCTTAAAAAAAAATCCGGTACAATTCATAGCAAAAGCAGGGAGCAACTCGTTTCAAAATTGATTAAAAGCAAATATTTATTCAAATGTTTTTTTATACGAATTTATTTTAGTTCAACTATGTATGAAGCTCTAAGCCTATTGAAACACTCGTGAAACCGTTCCTGGAACTAAACAGTACGTAAAAATGAATGTAAAGTTTCTTGCTCAAGGAAATAACGATATTGTTATAAAGCACTCGATAACGATTCTAGTAAAATAACACTAATCATTGTTTATATTGCTATTGCACGGTAGTCAAAATAAAAAGCCTGACATTACTTAAAAAGAAGCATCGGAAGTCAGACAATATGTCTAACCTGTGTGCGACAGTAAATTATTTACCAAACAAATATTGACAATTGTTCATAAGCTTCAAATAGTTAATATAAGAATACATTTCTTTGATGTTATTAATAAGTGCCTTATACAAGTAGTCACAGTTAAACTGTTGATGACAATTTTTCCAACTTCATCTTTTAAAGTAAATACTTAAGTATTATTTAAAACAATATTCCAATTCGTGTGTATTCAGAAGTGTGTGTTTTTTTAAATTATACAAAAGATTGCAAAATGCAAGGCTTTATGTCGCAATATTTTACATTGACACACCTTTATTTCAATGTTTTTGTTCCTTCAAACGATGACGTCTTCACTTGATAACAGCATAATGTCGATATCTAAATAAGATATTAAATCCATTACGCCCTAATTTATGAATACACACGTTTACAAATAACACATTTGTTTACAGGAAATGAAATTTCGAAGAGTCATATTTTCATGCAACAGTATATATTTATTGTTTCCTTACAAACAATATAACAAGTAAAATTGTTTCCTGCGGGGAACATTTTTAATGATATAAAGATATTTCATTTAACTATTTTAAACATTGTTTGGGGGGGGGGTAAATAAAGGTTTGTATCAGGAATATAGTTGACAATAATCGATCAATATAGAAGAAGGTCTTTGGAAACTGGTGACCGTTGAAGACCTGAGACCGGAGAAGGTCGAACATAAAACAATTATTTCTTTTGAAGAAAATGATTAAATACCATTTTCTGAATAATCCCGAGCAAAAAAATTAAAGTAAACCAACAAGTTTACGCACGAGTAATATCTCTATTTAGTATGGCAGATGCCACTACGAATATTTTAATTTTGTAGAATAAATTATAGAACAATTTATTGTTTGTAATATTTGAGATAGATATTAAAAAACATTGATAATTTTCAAACACATCATTCAAGTTTTTCCACCTTAAACGGTAAAATAATTATAAAAAATTAGAAATATCACGTAATAGTTTTTTGCTGTTAATTAAATGTAATTCGTACCGGCAAACGGTATTTAGCTACGTTTTTGAAAAGGTCAATTTACCAATCATGTACGGTTTACAGATCACATGCTCCTCCATGTACCGAAAACAGGTCACGTGCTCCTCCATGCCTCAAAAGTTAAACGCGTACCAATACCCTGCGGTCTTCAGACTTTTTTTTAGACCGCAGGGGATAAAAACGTACCGCTTTTGTATATAAAATACTGTCTGTGACATTTAATGAACACTTCTTGTCTCTAAATGTGTGTCCTTTGCATTTGAGATCGTTTTAATAGCATTCAAAACTTAATAACAATGTTGTTTCATGGAAATGTTTGAAAATTGAAAAACAATATATACATGTACTATGTATTTCAATATTATTTCTGTATATCATATTATTCCCTTGAGTTTGTTTGACATGTGTATGTGTTACATTGTAAACATATTACCGAAAAAAAAATCAGCATATTACAAGTATTGATTTAGTGTAAATATGTACTTATAACAATTCAAAGTTACAAACATTGTGTAACAACGACATGAATATATATATTATTGACCGCGCGGCCGGTGGCTGAAGAGCCTTAACAATAATGATAAATTTGATCTTAAAACATTGCGATTTTTAAACAAGGCTTAAACAAGGCATTGAAATTACCACATTGGGAGAAGAAATGGACGATTCTTAGATTGAAGCTTTCTTCAGATTCAAGCTAGGTTTAATGAACATTTAACAATATATAAAAACAGTACAATATTGTCAAATGATCAATGTATATAGAAAGTAATTTTAAATTGGTTTGACAGCATCTAAAATCTAAGATAATTACCAAAAAATATTGGTAAAAATAGGCTAAATTGGTACTTACAGCGTTAGTTACGCAGCAAAGATATGGTGATAAATACTACAAGATCAATCATTTATGATTTATGACATGTAAATTATTTCTTTTATTGTGAATGTATACACATTTCTTACAGTCTTGGTACAATTTTCTCAATTTTGATTAATAAAAAAAATATGTTGGCTCATCAAGAGGCAATCAGCTTGAAATGTAAGAAAATGCTAGATTAATAATTCCCCCACAAATTACTAATTTCCATGGCTTTTATTACCCTCCATTTTGTTCAGATAAGTAGTGTCTCTGTTTTTTCAGATCAGATGTACACGTGCCTCAATTACCCTGAGGTCAATAATGCATGTTACTCGATTACTCGGTTTCTTTCAGAATCAGAATCAATGGGGCAAATTTTCACAAAGTATCAATTTTTTCGGTTTATCATTATGCGTTTCTCTCAAGTTGTTCTGATCGGTCGTAACGTGTCGAAATTTAACGCAGACTTAGACTGCAAACATGTTCACTTTGTTGCACTTCTCCATTATTTCAAATCAGTAGTTCACGTGTCCTCATAAGTTTCCATTTCCTTGAGATTAATTATGCACGCCACCCACGTGTTACCCTTTTGACAGACCATAAATGCATGTATTTCAATTTCTTTTCAGACCAGTACAACATTTGTCACAATTTCTTTTTTACTGATGTTTACAAATAAGTATTTCATTTCGTGAATAACGAATTGTATCAGACATACATCTACACGTAGAAGCTATTAGAATATATTACAAAGACATATATTTTTTCCAATTATAAAAGTTCATGTATAAATATAAGAAAGAAGAAAACAATAACATTTTGATTTGTGTCTCGGGATTTCAGTCTATTAAAACATAAAATGTTTCACGATAAAATATTTTTCAAAGCAATCATTGAAAGGTTACTTCTTTCCTTAGGAAAAACAAACAGCTACTTTCATGTTTTATTTGTGAAATATATTATCATGCACGTTCTTCGTAATTATGTTTTAATCAATATCCTAAAGATCTTACATATCGTATTTAACCTTATTAAACACATCGTTAACAATAAATGTCAATACTTTTTTTCAATTCAAACTTTTCTTTTGTTTGAGCAATTAGAACAGTTTCAGAAATAAACAAATATTCATATACACTCACTTTTAATATCATTTCATTTCTGTTGAAAGTAATTCATTTGTGTCTTTCAATCAGACATTTTGCAATTTTATAAAAGTTGACTTAATTATGATTATTTTGTAAAATATATAATTTTATTGTTACATTTGGTATGTTGTGTCATTAAACTTTACAAAAGATACAATGCGTATTTCTTAAATGAGTCTTGTTGTAATTATAAAATTTTATAAACATGCAGATGAACTGGTGAATATGTTTTGTGCATTCATTTACCCTCTAATTCAAGCCCGTCACTCACCACGTTTCGTTTGACCTTTGCTGAGAAAACTTGTAAAAAATATATTCAGTTTTGATATTTGAGCTTGTGAGATAGTTCTTCAATAATAAGTATTGTCAAATACAATTCAGAAATTAAGTCCTGATATTTCTAATCAACGCTGAGTCACCTAAAATCTTTCAAAATATATGAAAATTAAGATTGATTACCTACTTTTAGCATCGTATGAAAGCAAACCTGAAATTTGAAGTTTAATTTGCTGTTATAATATATTCTATAGAATTACTTTTGAATTGCAATGTTATTTCAATTCTCATTTTAAATTATCCATAGAATACGATTTCTTTTATTATTAAAATCGTGTATTTGGCAATTTGAAAAATAAAACATTTTGTTAAAATCATTTTGCTTTTAATGTTTCTATGTTTTGGAAAAACAAATAAATAAGTTGAATTCAAATATCATTTTATCAGTGACAAGATTAAATGTCCAATAATGTAAGCTGTACGAGGGATAATACAAAATTAACCAGATGTAATTGATGATTATTAACCTGTTAATTGTATTTAAATAAAAAATACTCGGAAAATAAATCGGAATCTTTCCCCTAAATTATACAAGAAGGAAAACATCGTCAACAACAACAAGAACAACAAAAACAACAAAAACAATAAAAAAAGAAATAAAACAAGTTATACCGTTAATGACATGTATACATATAAAGCGATCCTGTGCACGTTATAACTTTAAAACATCTAAAGTGTCATTTACTGAGCCGCTTTTTACTCATTGTCGAAGCCGGCACATGCCTGTTTTTTTCATGTTGTTGATGGCGAAAGATCCACCGTACAAGTCGGTATCTTACTGTCTTGTGATGTCTGGATGGGAATAAAGAGCTTCTGTAATGACGAAAGCTTCCGTCCTTTCACCTGTAACTTTATTGCTGGTGAAATTGCACCTGTAATAAAGTATAATATGTCTAATATTGATATCATTGTGCTGAATGATAATGTAGCATGCATACGGTTCAATGTATAAATGTGTTTTTATAACTTACACTTTTGTTATTTTTTATTTAGGAACAATTATATTAAACAGCCATTGAAAGAGATTATCAACTGATCGAAAAAAAAATGTTTTTGTCATTTAAATTTTAAGTTTTAAAGATTTTGATATGTAATTTGGTCAACGCTAGTAGAGATGGAATTTAATTTAAGTGAAACACATTTCAAAACCCCATTAAAGGTCATAAAAAAGGACTCGATTGTATAACGCATTTGCAATATTTGATTAAATGATTCAACGCGATTAACAAAATGTCCAGCAGCCGAGTATAAAGAAAACATTAATATAATAATGAACGGATACAAATCAACGTTACAAATGAGCAGCATTATAAATTTGCACATTATATCTTTCTGAATTCGTGCGTTTTCAGTGGTATATTACAATCAAGTCATAGACATACTCAAATTTTGTAATAAGGTACGAAATTCAATATTTTTTAATCTTAAGTCATAAAGTCATTTCAATTTGAAAACAATCAGTTTTCAGTGGAAATAAAACTTCATAATACCGGTTGATTCTATGGTTAAACGGATTTTATGAAAGAAAATGTCCCTGTAAATAAGGATTCATATTGATGGCTTAAAGTTGGAAAATTGAGAACATCTTCTTATTTCAAAGAATTTGTTGTGATTACTCGGCAACATGAAATTAGCCATAGATTATTAAAATAAACCATTGATTCATTATGGTAATGAATGTAAAAGTTCATGATAAAGAAAAAAAAACTTTATCAATATGTTTTGCTGCTCGCTACTGAGTTTTTATTTTCTCAAATATTTCAAAATGATTTAGAATATCGGGTCAATGGCATTATATTTTGAAATTCTTATCAATTATCAACAGCCATTCTGCCATAAATGAATCATTTTTGTAAACCATATAAAAAATCTGACTTAATTAAACAACTGGTTTTATAGTTTGCTTTAAATTTTCAATACTTTTGACAAATTGTGGGGTAGCTTTACACACACCATCCGCTGCCTTTGTATTTTGAAAGCTTTTTAAGTAAGTTACTGAAATATGTTGTAACGCAATATATGTATTAACCATCGGAATAACTTTGGAGGTATTGTTTTACTAATAATTTAGATTGAACAATCCCAAAAAATAGGCACTAGTAAGTTGAAGGCCAATGACTAAATTAAGCAACATTATTATATTGAAAGCAATCAGAAAACATCTCACTCAGAAATCTGCGGAAATCCTTGTTCACGGTTTGATTCATTCACATTTAGACTTTTGCAATGGATTATTCGCTGATATTCCAGCCTATCAACTTGATAAATTACAACGTGTGCAAAATTATGCTGCTAGAATTGTCACTGGAGCTGCTTACTATCTATCCAGTGCTGAAATTCTTAAATCACTCCACTGGCTTCCAATTCGAGCAAGAATCATGTACAAAGTTATTGTGGCTGTGTTTCGTGTTGAAAATGGCACCGCTCCATTGTATCTTCGTAAATTGTTCACTAAATGCCAGCGTCAGTACAGGAAAAGACTGAGATCCTCATCATCTAGCCACATTCGGTTTGATATACCATCAACAAATTCAAAACTTATTGATAGATCCTTGGCCATTGTGGGACCTAAATGGTGGAATTCATTGCCAGGCTATCTGAAGGACATTACCAATGAAAATCAGTTTAAGGCCAAACTTAAAACATACTTGTTTGGACTGTTTTTCAACTAGAGTTGTAGATTGGCTGTGCCATCGAGACTGGGTTTGGGAGTGTCTTGATCAAGCATATGTGTATATAGTCTTAATAATGTACAGCGCAATCGAATATTTAATACATTTTTGCGCTATATAAATGTCTTGTATTTGTATTTGTATTTGTATGGCATTATATTTTTTTGAAACTTGTATACTTTGAATTTGAAAAACTCGTATAGGCAAATATTTTAATTACTTAATATTGCCATTGTTTCGATACAATGCACAAACAAAAACTGACATAAAAGTTATCGTACTATATCTAAAAATAGACAACAAGTGAATCATAAGTATTAATCGGTATATCGTTACCAAACAAATTTCACTGCACAAATGTTCGTCAAACAGTCCTTACGTTCTGTTATTGAACATGGGTAAAAAATTTGGGGGAAATAATTGATAAAAAAGATTTATAACTGAACTTTTTCCCACACTTTGAAATTCTTTAATAAATTTTACTGTGGTTTTTAAAGAAAACAGCATAAAATTTTCTTTAAAAAAACTCAAATCAGTTCAAAAACACACCAACAGTTTAATTAAGTGAGCAGCGCAAGAAAAGATGTCCGTTACGGAACATATGTTATGGAAAACAAAATATTATATTTTTACTATTTGCTTTATTTATGTCTGTTTTACACATTTGTTGTATTGTTATAATGTTTCATGTTGTCTTCTCTCTACATTTCCTTCACAGTGCACTTTCTTTTTGTGTGGGAACATACTTTTTTCTGTTTTCTGTTTTCTTTTTCTCTCTTTTTGTAAGTTTCCCCTCTCTGCTTGAGTACTATTGTACTTCTGCCATTAAAAAATAAAAAAGTCAGTGCGAATCATATATACACTTATTAACCTTGATTCATCAGCATCATTATAATTATCATCTTTATTATGATTAATATACACATTGTAATTATTATAACAATTATCATATTTAATCATCATTATTATATCAATATCGTTATTGATATTTCTTTTTCATAATTATTATGATTCTAAAATTTTGAGATAATGTAAGTAACATAACGATACAATTTATTTATTTTATAAATGGTAAAAAACATTGAAAATCATTAATCATCAAAACTGCAACCTAACAACACAAACACTTGATGCTAGACTTTAGTTTATATTGGACACCATTTTCTTATATCGTTATAATGAAAAGTTCATTGGTACAGTTTTCTTTTCATAAACAAACTGATTATTTATGTTTTGGTTCTCAAAAAAGCCGTTAGAAGACTATTCTTCCTTAATAAATTGCCTCTGACTAATTGATAAACGGTGCACTTTTTTGTCATTGATATGTGTGTTCCTTGTTTGAAACCTATCATTCCTTTCAAATTGTTTACTAACTATGGATAAGGTGCTTATATGAAAAATTAACATAATTGGCAACTTATTGTTTCGCAGATTTTAAAACCTATAAATTAAACTGAACTTTATGTAATAATCACTGATTCTAATAGATTGATTGTGTTAAAGTCTTAAAATTAAGTAAATATGTTCTGATTACTGTGCGATCCATTTATGTTGAGATATTGTATTTCAAATGAACTCTAATCAATGTTTCAAGATAAAATTAAAAGTAAAAAATAGATTGTTGCCAAATTCAAAATGACATTTATTTAACCAAAACTATTTTCAGCAAAAAGAGCATTGTAAAGAAAAATAAGTTAAGCATATTCATCGTTAAAAGATAAAATAGTGATTCAAAGGTAAACAATCTATATCACGTGTGTTCGTTATAATCTTGCATTTTTGTTGGCCTTATTTGTCGTAAAGTTAATATTCATCTTATTAAAATGGTTTTGACTATAAAAATCGTAAGAATTTCATACGCATTATATTTATTTGCATTGCTTGTATTTTAATAGTTTTGCTTTAAATATAAAAAATATGTATAAATAATATTAATGTTGATATTGTTATGTCCTAAACTGATATTTTATGAAATACCTCTACAAAGTTTACAATTATTAATGTTTTTGCAAATTTACACATTTTGTCAAAAAAGCAAACTAACCGATACTTGCGCTGCCTGTCTATTAACAGGATTTCTGACCTATGAGCTTGACTGAAAATGACTGAACATATTTCATACTTGCACACTGTCATTGAGTGTGGCAGAAAGAGATTTAGGTTATAAAATGTCAGCAACTATATTTTATATCGTATGGTGTTAAATTCTAACTGATGTTCGTATCAATTAAGATTATATTTCGATATATCTAATAAAATATCATAAGCGGCAACTGCTGTCTTATGAAATAAGTCCGTCATATATGATTTTAATTCTTTACTTATATTCAAACATTGGCAAGACACTCATCCGGTTTTTAATCAAATATGCATTGTAAGGCTTTTATATTAAGATTATAATAATATATTCAATTTTAAAACCGGAAATTGTACAAATAAAAAGGTCAGCAAACGTGTTTCAAAATGAATTGAAATTACATATTTCACTAATGAAATTTGAATAAATGTTTAGTTCAATCAACACAGTATTAAAGAACAACATATATCGTAGTTAACTGAACCACTACGGCGAATGTTTAAGCTCAATCGAACAATATTTTATCGGATGCATTTTAAAGTTATTGCTATGAAACGCTCGGTAAATATTCTTCAATGTTCAATAAAGCTGATGACAATAGACCGGAAGTTGTTATTTTTGTCAGCCTACTGTACATACTCTACAAATGACTTGAAATAGACGCAGCGGGGGTAAAAAAATATGTTAAGCTTTGGTACGACCAAACAAATATTAATATTGATATTTGTTCATGAGCAGCAGAATACTCAATTTCCAAAAATCACTCTTTGATACTCCTGTTAGGAATGACATTGAAATGCGAACTAACAAAGAGCACAAACTCATTATGATATTACTCTTTTCATTGGCAGTATGGCCAAACGTTTCGGATGCGCAATGAAACAATTGTATTCGTCGATAGTATAAGAAGAGTTATTTCAACACCTGGTTTCCAAAACCAAAATTCATTTTAGCTTTGTATATTTAGAATAAGGTGCGCATAAAATTCATGCTTTTCCTCAAACAAATTTATCAAACACTACTTCCATTGTCGAACACCAATATTTCAAACATTTTAACTTTTAACGACAGTTTGTGAAAATCGTCGTTTTATGTCCATACCAGTTTGACACCGAAATGACTATAATTTCTCCCTGTTATTCGTTTGTGGGCATTGTTTTGACATTTAACATTGCTAAGTATATAAAATAGCTATGCGTTTATGCAAATAAGATTTTGTTCTTATCCACTTTATTTAACATGACGAAACTGAGTCATCTTGACAAAAATAATAAATATCTATACAAATTTTTGTTAATCTGCGACTGCCAAGCACAACTTACAAAATTTAAAAGAAAATCTGTTTAAATTTTGTACTTACAGTCTCCAAAACATGTACGATAAAAGGATTTATAAGACAAAGTTAAGACACATAAAAAACACATTAGACACTGTTAAGAGACATAAAATAAAAAAATACACCAACAAATGTTTTTGTAAGATATTATTAAAATATCAATTGAACACGACAGACTGAAGTTTCCGACTGCGGAATCATGTAGGAAAATGAGGGAATCTAATACCTAAATTTCATAAAATGTAATCAGAAAGAACTAAACAATGATTATGACTTTGTATGTTGAGACGCCATATATCATATATGTAGGGAAATTTGATGATCACATGCCTGAAAGGTAAAATCAAAGATCTCTTAACATGTTCAACAATGTAAAATACTCGGAACCGTGTTTTTAATGAATTAATAACAATATCAGAAAAGTCAGAAGGTCGACTCAGCAACACAATTCAGAAATAATTTGCATAACAACTCAAAATAAATTGGATAAATCAAGATATTTAAATGCGCAAAAACAAATATGCAAAATAGTCTAGACGCATTCCAAATGACCATTTGTATTACATCAGTTTTAAAAGGAGTGCGATATCGCAAGTTTACTTTAAATAAATATTAAGTGAAAGGATACAAATCACACAATTTCATTACTTAAAATAAGCAATGGCTCAAGTGTCAACTTTTTGTTCAAATAAACAGATCATGTTTCATCATTTTGTAAAGATCGAAACTTACCATTCAGTAAGAAATACCACTTGCCCATTGTTTGCGTGATATTTTGGTAGAGGAGTAATGTATATAGTTTTTATGGTGGATTTTGATCTAAATTTGCAAACTGAAAATAAAGCAATTATTGTCGATAACAAATACTTAGGAGGGGTTAAATATGTTAACATCTTAACATTTCTAAATTCATCTATCAAATTACCAAAATCAATTTTAGACATAAATTTTCACGTTTAAAATTTATTTTCCGTGCTGTCGAGGCATATTCATTTTTCAGATTTCAATATTGTACATTACAGATATTTTCATGATGATGTATCTTAGATAATTACAAGAGAAACCATGACAGACGTCAAAATGTAGGGGCGCAGAAAAAATGTTCCCTCGGAAGAATTTCATGGAAATTGCAGACTCAATTTTATTAAGATAGTTCGGTTTGACTTAAGCATTTAAACGTAAGAAGTGAAAAAAATGCATGATATGGTCTACGCCAGCGCAGCCCCTCCCTATCACGGCCTTAAGAACAATTCAACATTTAAACTGAAAGTCGTGCAGTTATCATGGAGCTGTCATTGTGACTTTTTGTGTGTCATTCATTACATATGGTGTATGACACTAAAGTAAAGTAATACGTGCCCCGTAACAAATAGAAACAAACAAAAACGATGGGCTGTTCTAAATAAAATGTACTTTTCAAAAAGTATTAGGTTTTTTAAAAAGATGTATCTGATCTACGCCAGAAGACAAATTTAAAAGCAGGCAACTATACAATATTCAAGAAGAAATGGTGGAGCCACATAACAATATGAAAATCAAATGAAATTTACTAAACATTCCACAAACAATTCTGTTACATGTAGCATGTCAGTTTTAACTTTTATACAATTATTTGCACCTTTAGTACCAGTCTTTGTACTGTATCAGTCAATGATATACAGAAAATTGGTATGATATTTCTTGTAGAAGGAAAAAAGAAAGAAATAAATAAATAAAGAAAGAAAGATGTTTGTCATTTTAGTAGTTCACAACCGTTTTGTTTCTTTCTTTAAATGATTAAAAATCATCTATGCACATTATGTATGACAGACCTGTATAGACATTGACGTGTTAAAGTAAAATGTTTAAACACACTACGGAAATAGCATGATACGCAGCTCACGAATAGGCAAATTTACAGCAGTAATTCATCAATATGTCATTCCAACCTAGTAATTTAGCAAAAAGTTGGTTAACTCTATACTATCAATCACACTTAATATTGTTTACAATCCTGTAAGGAAGTTCTGAGATACATAACAAACATAACGTATATGAAAGAGGTCGTAGCAAACTTTGGAAATGGGTTGTAATGACCTCATTAGCTAATTCAAAAAACGTTACTTCTTGTATTTAGTAAATCCATCATAATGCACTTTCTGGCTTCATATTAATGTCAATTAAATATGTTAAGATCAAACATTTTACCATCATGAAAAGGAGATTAAAAGTGCCCATATAGTTTCCACATAATCACCCATTCTGGTTGATAAGATATGAAGAATTTGATAATATATATACTTCTAGTAATTAACGTAATCATTTGAAATGATAATACGAAGGCATAACTGAAAGAAATAAGAACAAATGCTAATGTTAAACTCTTATTCACCAAGAAGTATAACACTGTCATGCCGGCATGTTTACTGATAGGCAATTGGTTAACAAGAATAGGTAATTTTCAACACCCGCATAACAGTCTAAGAGACAGGGGGTTTAACAATATATATTTTTAGATACACACAGGCTAGAGTGTAAAGCTAAAAATTGAAATAAAATCTTCATTTTCTCTGGGGTTGTTTTAATCAGTTCAATTGAAATTGAAATTTTGCAAGACAATTATTCTTTATGCCAATAATTATATACCTTTTAAAAATGAATTTTGTTTGGAAAATATAAATAATGATTTTTTATTCTTGTTTTGTTTTTCAATAATTGTTTTTAATAAAAAAATCATCAAAGTGTGTCACATAAGCCAACTAAGCCTACCTTTCATTTATGCTTAATGACTTTAATGCTAGGGGGCGTGGACGGTAACTTCGCTTTCCATCACCCTCCTTTAACATGACTCCATGACTCTATCAAACCGAGCTTTCAACATTTCCAATTTTGTCTTGATGGACTTTCTATAGGGAGTCTTTTTTCTCTCTAATTTACTATCGCTATGGGAACAGACGTTTAATAACTGCCTTTCATGCATTAACAAAGGTTATTTCACACCATTTTCTTCAATATTATAGTATTCTAATTTTCTAATATTCCGTGCAATGTAATCAAATATTTCGACTCGTGCAGTTAATAAAATTTTGTTATTAAACAGTATATATATCATTACGTATGTTACAAATGCAGTGTTATAAGTTATTGTTCGTGAAACTAAATTTAACTGGTGTATCAGACGAAGCATACAATTTATCAACATAATATAAGTCTAGTTTATCATTCATGTCGAAATTCAATAACATCTTCAACATTATAAAATACTGAAAACCATATTTTTAAATATAAACGTCAGAAAGTCAAAAAGTTGCCTCTATTGCGCAATTATGAAACCAATTTGCATACCAGGTCAATATTATTTGAATACGTCAACATTTGCACTCTAACGATATATAAATGTGCAAATTATATGCTAGTGTCCACAAAAAGTCTAGACGAATTCAAAATGGCCATTTACATAACAAAATTATCCCAGGCTTAATTGAAATAAATGTTAGATAGTAAGCTACACATTTCGAATTCCTATGGTTCAATAAGCACGCGTCTTTATTTCTTTAAATTATATATTATTAAGTATATATTTGTTACTAACTAGATATGTTAAGATCTTTCATTTTACCATCTGAAACAGTTTGTTCTGAAAAGGAAATAAAAATGTGTGTTAGTCCCTCTGAGGATCATATTCCAACAAATACGGCGGCATGTATAAATATGATTTTAGTTCAGACGAAGCTAAAAGATTGTATCTAGTACTAAAATATGGGTACAAACCCACTTTCACCGTTATAGCTTCACGTTATACAGCCGTTCACATTAGAGTGTTCAATGCATGAATATCTTTTGTAACAGGTGTAACAGTGACAGTTTGTTAATACTCCGGGTATAGATGGAAACGTTCATATCTGTCCGATTCTGGTGTATCTCATTTGGACCCCTATGATAATTGCGTATTTCATACCAGAAGTTAAACTCTTTGCTTTTGCTTAGATATCTAAATACAACATATTGTTAATTTCATATATATTTTACTGAGGTTAACTAATTACTTTTTGTTTGTTTCTCGACTTCCTAAGTGCATCAGACATACATCCACATGTATACGATATGTTATCAAATAATAGGTTTTACTCTCGGCGAAGTATTGTATGAAATAACTGCATTAACATTCCGAGTGCGTCGGCTTTTTATCAATTGAAACTTAAAATGAACAAAGAACAACAAAGTTTAAAAGCTCACAATAGCTTATAAAAAACTATTTCTTTCACAAATAAATATCTGTGGAATAACTTTTTATACATTAATCAGTATCCTACAGACATCTTATAACACCTTTTTCATATCAAATACAGTGTTAACAATTATAATCGATTCTCTTGAATTAAAATTATTTTCTTTTGCCTAAGTCATTAAGACAATTACAAAATGCAATTGTCTGTACAAAAAGTCATGGGCGCTTAGTCAATTTCTTATAACACATTTAATCATGTCAATTAAAATAAAATAATTTTCCTACGGGCTCCTCAATATATGCTTCCTAAAACCTTTCCTTGATCATCTGTTACCATGAAAACTTTTGAATAATGCTTGAAATCCAGATATAATGTATAAGTATTTCGATAAACGACATCTAAGTTAAAGACGTGACAAAACACGTGATATTTTGATGTATACAATAACTAAAAAAACACATGTCTTAGATTCTAAATTCATCCGCTAAATAAGATGTATCTAAAATAGCTTTATCTGATGCTTAAACGGTGGCTAATCTTATTTCATAATCGTTTGATTTTATTGTTAAATGTTGTTAACGAACCGTAAGGACCATTTTCAGACTGGATGGATGCTGCATAGATATGCCAGTTGATTATTGCCTACACTGGTCGCTTTAGTAGAATTTTTTACTGACAGGACAGCATCCTAAGTTTAAGTTCCTACAAAAATTATATTTAAGCAAATATATGTACTATTAACATTGAAGAGTATTTAAACGCTTCTCAGAAAACTTCGAAATTCGAAATTTCTTGACAAACATGCTGATCAAGATGATAAAAAAACCACATTGTCAAACTATAAAATCAAAATGCGTTTGGAATGACAATTGGTAAGTTGTACTGTTTTTACACCTTAAGATGGCCAATTATACGCTTTATCTAATACTTAAATTTTAATCTATGTTTTACCTAATGTTAGTCATACTTTAAGCAGAAATGGACAATTTTTTGATTCGTTTTATTTAATTACAGTAATCAGACTGTCATGAATCGAATCAAAAACTAAGGAGACAGTATTTTGTGATCATAAAAATGTATAGTTACTTTTTTCTTTGTTATTGCACCTGTATTTTTGTTATTATTTACTCTAAGGATTGTTTTGTGAGCGGAAATAAATTTGAAGTAACAGATGCAGACATTTATTTCTTTAAAACATGTCTTTTTTATTGGAAAAAGTGAAATTATATATTGATAACTTTCCTCATTAATATATCAAATATAATTTTATGGATTTAGTAATATACCTGTACGTAAAAATAAAACAAATATTGCGCCAATTAGGAATAAATTTAAAAAAAACCAAATAAGACTATATGTTATATTATGTGTTCGGTTGTAAGGGCATGCCCTTTGGATTAAAGTATTTTATGGAACTTAAATTCGAGATTATAAACAACTCTTTAACTAACAGTTCATATAACATGACTGCAACATATTTGCACCCATCCAAGTAAAGTTTGTTAAAACAGTACTATGCAATCAAAAATATTTTGTATCAGGTGCCACTTCAAACTGAAAAAAACATTTTTAGATGGATGCATCTCAGCAAACAACTTAACATTTATCAAATGGACTTTCAAACTTTTTAATCTGGACAAAATCACTTAGAGTAATTTGAAAATATACATTTAACATTTACCAGCTGGATGGCGTACAATGAAAGCACAGGTGTGCCTGCTGTATTTTATCTGAACTGGTAACATGAAAAGTTTGAGACTATTTGTGAACTTCTGCAACAAATACGTGTAAATCATTTATCAGAATAAACAATGTTCTGTTTTAACACAAATGCTGATCAAATAAGATAAAGTTTGTCAAATGTGCACTCCATCTAAAGAAGCAAAGATATATCATTATCGTTTCCGTAAATAGCAGTTCTGCATTTAAATGGTCTACAAGATTAAATAAATATTACTTTGCTTCAACAGTGATTTATCCACACAAATTTGTTGATTCAGGTTAAAATGAAACATTTTTTCTTAAATTATTGCGTGTCGTCTAAATGCATTTCAACAAATAAGATAATTTGTCATTTAAATCTTTTCAGAATAGGAATATATTTCGATATGTAATTCATTACGTTCGATTTTAATAACGTTTGAACCTATGTGTGTACTTTTTGTTAAGCACCGTTAGAGATTTGTTTATTTCAGTTAATGAACAATATAACGTTGTTTAATCCCATATGATGTGTTTATTTTTGTCTTCAACTATAAAAATAATATGTTAATATATCAGAATAACGTAAATCATTAAATATCATATTGATTATCTTGGAAGAGGTTATGTCAATGTTACATATTACTTTATTGATATAAATAAAGTGAAAATGCAATAATATGCAGATATTTTACATTCAGTATTTTTCCCTTTAATATCTGTATTAAGAAAATGTTTGTATTTTGAATTATTGAATAATTTCATTACGCTTGATTCATATCTGACATAAAAGCATGTCATGCTTTAGAGTTTTAGTAGTAAAAATAATGGTCTTGTAATTTCATTTTCGATACAAGGCATTATGTTACATAATTATATGTTTATGTATACATTTGATACCAAATATTATAAATATTTATATATGAGCATATTATGATAAAACAAGTAAATATTTGATAACCATTGATGTTTAGTAAAAAGAACACATACAGAACAAGGTGACAAACCAAATAATCAAAGAGATAAATATGTATGAAATTATAATTGATATGAATTAAAATGTAAATGACTTCATATAGTTTTGATAATATATGAATGTAACAATATGTTGAAAGTGAGTAATATCATTATTCAATGTCCGTCATTGTATTGTAATGTATTGTGTAATGTATTGTATTTCTGAGAATGTTGTAATTTGTATTTTGTGTCAGGTCAAGGGCTTATTAGCCTAAACCAGACTGTTGTTGTTTACATGTGGATTTTGAAATAAACTTCTTCTTCTTCTTCTTGATGTATATCGTCTGTATACATTTTAGAATGTGTGTGTCAAATTGAATTCCCTTTAATTAGTTCTCAGGACTTGAAATTAGTGTTTACATTTCCATGACACACATACCATTTCTAAACAATTAACATAATAAAATCACATAAATTGATATAAAAGGTGGGTTCGAAAAAAGGGGGATTTAGAAATAGACTCCGCTTGTGCGTCCATCCGTCTGTCCATGCGTCTGTCCTTCCGAGCAACCAAATAGGGTTAGGGGGCCATCTAACAGTAAACAGAACAAAAGAGAACAAAAGAGTTCATTCTGTAACAGTCGTAACAATAGAATAAGGGGCCATGGCTCTCTATTAAACAAAAGAAAATAACAAAAGAAATGGCCCTTTAGTCCATTTAAGTGGCACGTCCGTCCGTCCGTCACACTTTCGTGTCCGGTCCACACATTTGTCATTTGTCAAAGGAATTTAAAATAACTTGGCACAAATATTTGTTATAATAAGACGATGTGTCATGCGCAACAACCAGACCTCTACCTCCAGGGTCAAGGTCGTACTTGCTCATTCAAGGTCAGCATTTCATATTTGAGGGTATATGTCGTGTCCGGTCCATAACTTTCTTATCTTTGAAGGGATTTTGTAAATACTTGCCACAATTATTCACAATAATGAGACGATGTATCATGCACAACAAGCGGTCACCTACCTCCAAGGTCAAGGTCACACTTGGAGGTCAAATATTAACATAGTCTGTTAAAGGGTATATTTTGTGTCCGATCTAGAACTTCTTCATAGTTCAAGGGATTTTGAAACAACTTGGCACAAATAGTCACAATAATACGATGATATGTCAAGTACAACACTTGCAGCCCTACCTCCAAGGTCAAGGTCACACTTAGAGATCAAAGATTTACATATATTAGTCTGTTATAGTTTTGATTCTCTTCAAATTAATTCTTCGTTGTTGACGAAGTATTGTGACCATAAACACTTATTCTAAACTGCTTCTCAAAGATAAGAACAAAAAATGACAATCAGCTTTCTTGTTATTCAGAATCAAATTCAACATCATTATGAATTCTATACCGGAGACGCTTTCTTTTTTCTTTGAATACGTCTGTCTTAACGACTAAAAACCAATTCAAAATGTAAAGATAATATTTAAGAAGGCGAAACAAAAAAAAGTATTGCACCTTTAAGTATATGTTCCGAAAATAAAAAAAAATATACTAAAATATTTGTTATTATTCTGCTCTAATTTCTACAAAGCATATCAAAAAAGATACGCATGATGAAATATAAAGTTAGTCATTTGATAAAAAGCAACGATATGACTTCCTACCAAAGCGACAACATTTAGTTAAACTACAAGGGAAGCCATTTAAGCTGACAATTAACATTGTTCAGGCCCACAGGCATGACTAAATTTTAATACCAAATATTATTTTGACATTATTGTCAATCTTAATGTAAATTATTTCGTTGAATTAGAATGCAATATCACAGATTCCTTCTAAATTGCTTACATTTTAACTACAAATATTGAAGATGGATCAAAATGAAAATTGAGAAATCGGTTTGATTGAGTTCGTTCATTTTATAATTCACAAGTGTTCCAATGTCCGTTACTCGTTACAACCTTTCTACATAAAAAACTTACTACCCGGGCTGGTAATTTGTATATTTATAAAATGTTTTCCGAGCTTTTAATTTGGTATTGTTCGTTTGAAGTTGAAGAAATTTCAAAATAAAAAAAATTGGTCTGAAGAGCAGCCTTGCTAATGACAAAGGCTTAGCATGTTCTGTTCCAGCAAGATAATCAACTTAATATGTTAAGATTTGACTTCTTACGTAGCATAATAATTATAGTGTTTGATAATGTCTGACAAATATCAACATTTGCTTATTTTTATCTTGACCAGTTTATGGTTCAAATCTATCTAATATAATCTTCGTTCTTTGTTATAAAACATAAATAAAATTGGTTCATCGTCCTTGGAAAGTATTAGCGTTTCTTTGACGCTTTTGCATTGTTTGGCGTATAGGATTATCCATATCATGTTTCTTTTGACAGTTTTTGATTCACATTTATCTAATATTCCTGCTATACAAGAACAATGATGAAGTGGAAAAATTATAAAACAGTGAACTGTATCTCTGACACAGTACTTCGCCTCCCACGTAACACGTGTTATGTAAATATCATGATATTATTGTGAATGAGAAAGTTGATTGCTGAACAAATGTAATTTGATAAGTTGTTTTGTAAACGTATGATCATTAGGCGTGTGCGCATTTACTAAATATTATAAAACTAACAATAGTTATTATATACTATACAAGTAATTGGTAGCATATTATTATCATCATGAAGTACTATAATGGTAAGATACGAACGGTACAATAATTGTAACCATCCGTGATATTCGTTGAAGAAATTAGAAAGTTGATAATCATTTGTACCTACGGCTTTTTCAAGAAGACGCGATAAAGTAAGATATTTTCAAATTTTCAAATTTTCAAATATTTTTTACAAAAAATGTGTGTTTAAAGAAATAGTCAATCGTTGTTTATGTATAAAATGAAGCTAATTTATCTTTATTGATGAAATATTTTTTTCCAATAGGATTACAGTATTTCAAATGAATAGCAACACAATTTATGTGGTAAATTGGCAATCTGTTAATCAGTGTAGTAAATCGACTGTTTATGAAAATACTTTAAAAGAATAAGCTGGTTAAAATTTTATTAATACGTATTTGCAAGTTCAAATTTGCCGCACCTGACCAATTCAATATTGTTAATATGCACTAATAAACTTTCACCTATACGCACGGTTACAGTTTGCCATTACAATTTATTATTGGAACAAACATCATATTAATATCCAACATTATCTGTTTTAAGTCAGCTATTGATATTTACAATGTAAATTCTTTTTTAATTATCACGCATTGTTTTCTGTAGTGAATGTTTTTGTTTGTAGAATAGTCATATCTTGAAAGTTATCGAATTGTATTTCCTCACAGGATATTGAACATTGATATGCATGTCTGATAATTATTATTGTTAAAGCTTTGTTACACACACAGAACTTGGTGTTAAACTCTTGAATGATATACGACCTTTAACTAAAAACACACACACACACGCACACGAACAATACACAATTTTATTTTTAATGAAATATAGCCAAAAGTGTGTTAGTTTGTTTGTTTTTTAATATGTTCAGTTTCATAAAATTTAACTGTTAATAGGAAAGACATTGATGATAATTTATCAATAAATTTACATGAACATAAAATATAATGACTTGTTAAAATATGTTTTAATTACAGTTTATAATAAATAAAACTGTTTTATAAGAACAATAATTTTATATTAAGAAATCTTTGCTTGCTTGCATGAATATCTAAATATTTTGACAAAAATGTTCAGCTGTGCCGAGACAGCGACTGTCACAGTCATTGCCGTGACCAGGATTCGAACCTGGGTTGTCGCGGCCACAACGCGAAGTACTAACCACTATACGATCACGGCTATCACCGCTGAACTGAAAGTAAAGCATACAGCTCAATATTTCTACTTATCATAATCATACTGTAACATAAGAAAGTACTTGTGGCACTTAATTTAGCACTGCACTGATAAGAGCTCCCGAACGAAGTTTATATTATGATTATTCTTTCTTCAATGATATAAATTTAAAATGCTTGACATTCACAAGGTGGTCTGAATGTGATAAATTATATCATTTAGAATTTATTTAAAGACACAATCTTAAATAAATTGAATGAGTTTTCATCTTAAACTTAAATTTCCAAAATAACTACGATTTGATCATTACGAAAATGAGAAGATGATCTTTGCTAGATGGATTCCCCATTTGCTGACATGTAAGCTTGAACGTTAGTGCACCTTAAAGCTATAACGGTGACAGTGGGTTTGTATCCCGTGATACGCTTAGTTGTTAATCAAACTATCAAAGCTACATCGTTACGATTGCATTGTCACGGAAACAGCTAAACAAGATTTGAGATACATGGTAAAAGACCATGCATAGGAACATCAACATATAGAAGATAATGTATGCCATTTTCTTCACAACTCATGATCCTGTCATTTAGGTTGCAGTTCGTAAAGGTGCATATACTTATGCAAAATGTTAAACGACAGACTTTAAAGTTCCTCGAAAACTAAACAAAGACTTTCGGAAACGATTACCCACATCAGGTTGATGTGTCAACTGCTGCATTACAAAGCGTCATACAAAGGTATCAACAGAGAAAACTTTCGGAAGCAGGAAAAAATCGTTGTGCAACCTCATCTTCCGTTTTCTTAACCTAGCCCCTAGTGACCTATTTGTCTTTCCAAGGCTAAAAGAATACCTTTCAGGTAGTATATTTACCACGCAAACACCTCGGTTCTGCAATTATTCCTTGTTTTCGTAGCTTACCTAAAACGAGTATTATGATAATGCCTTCGAAGATTGGATTCAGAGACTAAACTTTGTATATCTTTTGGAGGTGAATACTTCAAGGAAAATGAATCATTTAAATTATAAATTTTGACGTGTTAAAATGCATTCATATTTGAACACTCCTCGTATAATCAACATATATTGCCTAAATAGGATTGTTTTATTATGCAGCATTTTGAATGAAAGATATAGTCTTAAAAAATGTCAAACTAGTATATTATTCTTTCTTTAAAAATGGAAAAGAAAATGTCTCAAATATAGAAAAATAAATAAGGCTATACAACTTACTTATAACTGTTAACGCATCAAGTTAAATCATAATAAAATTTAATTTATATTTCACTGCGATATGATTTTCTATCTTATATGCAGTTTTGACTCAATAACGTAAGATTTGAGACGTTAAGTACCATTGAGAGAATATTGTTTTCGTCTGATCCATTTCATGTGTTATATCTATTTCATATAATATTCATGTTATATCATAACGCAATAATAAAAAGAAAGTGCTTGCTGACTGTATAGCGTAGCCGTCCCAAAACCATGCTTCTTTTAACTGTTTTATTGTACATATTTGTCCAATATTTCTGCTATTTATTACAATAAATAAGAAAATCAATATACCTTTACTGATACTACGTATCTCTGACGCAATATAACAATTCCTACATAGCACATTTTGTGTCATTTTGTGATATTATTGTAAAGACGAGAGTTTAATGATGTTATTTCAAAGGTTGTTTTCATTACGTATTTCTAATTCAGGAATGAAAATACAACCAATTGTGTTCTTAAGTAATTTGTCTCATGCTATCATAGTCATGAGTTATGACAAGATACAAATGGTAAACATGGTAATGTGTATTCCTTGAAAACAGAAATTATTGATATATTCATTTTGTATGTGAGTATAATAAAAAAACATGTGAGCGCCGTAATAGATAATATATATATATATATATATATATATATATATTACAGACGAAATTAATAGATGTCATCCGGTATTTAAATGTGGGTTTTACCCCATCTTATCGCGGAGTACAAAGCAACTGCCACTGTTTCACGAATTACTACTATTCCAATTAAAGTGATCAATGCATGCATTTTTTTCTAGATATCTTTCAAAAAATTTGAAACTACTTAAGTTTTTAATTACCCGGAAATACATAGGAAAGCTCTTATTTGTCGAGTTCTGGAGTATCTCATTTAGACTCCTATGAAACATGCATGTTCTTACCTTCAATTATATATTTTGATTAAATTAGAATTCAAGAAATTGCGAATAACAGTGATTTGTCCAAGGTTTACAAATAACTATTTCTTTTCTTAACTTTCTTGCAGAAGCTATACAATAATTTATCAAGTTATGTGTTACTTGTAATGAAAATAGTATATGAAATAAATGCATAAGCAATCCATCTAGTGTTTCGTCTTTTCATGCATTGAAACTCAAAATAAAGAAAGGTAAATAATGTTTAATAGCAAACACTTAAAGGTAACTAAATATAACTTCAGGAAAAACACAGTTATATATCACATACATATGATATGTCTTACAGCAAACAGATATTTAAAGGCGTCCGTGGCCGCGTGGTTAAGGTCGTTGACTTAAAACCACTTGCCCCTCAACGCTGTGGGTTCGAATCCCCACAGGGACTTTGGATTCTTTCATTTCAGGAAGCTATCCAGCTAGCTTACGGAATGTCGGTGGTTCTACTTAGTGCCGTTCGTGCCTGAAATAATGCACGGAAGGGCACCTGAGGTCTTCCTCCACCAGTAAAGCTGGAACGTCGCCATATGACCTATAATGTGTCGGTGTGACGTAACAACCCCAATCAACCAAACAAACGAACGAACAAATAGATATTTGTAAAATACAAGTTATTTACCATTATACTTTTATCAGTGCCCTACAGAGATCTCGTAACATCTTTATCTTATCAAATAGTTACATTGTTAACAATTAAAATTGACCCTATCAAAATTCAATTTAAAATCATTTTATTTCTTTTGGCGAAAACATTTAAGACAATTTCAAGATGCAAGGCTCACTTGTACTAACAAGTCAGGAGCCCTTAGTGAATGTCTTTATTAGAGTAACATATGCTCATTTTTTCATTGTCAAATTGAGCTGAATTGACTATACATCTTAAAAATTTTGACTGTTGTTATCTTGATTTATCTTGATTTATAGCTGATATTAAAAGAGGTTGTGGATACAATATAAATCTGCCTAAAATATAAAAAGACTGGTCCACTCTTTTTATAAATTGAACGCTATCGGTAAATTCAGATGGACTTTCGTGAAAATGTTCTTGACCCATTTGAGTTAATTATCATTTATGTGAGGCTAATCATAAAATTGATATCAATTATGGAAACTTGTATACTTATTGTAGTTATTTGGACCTTCATCTGATCACATATTATATAAATTAGCATAATCCCACTTTAAAGAAATAACACATTTTATCATGTCGATTACGGTATAAACTCAAGAAAAAACATAGAATCACTTATTACACAGCAATATTTGTTTGACTTAGTTTGAAATAAAGTTGATTTTAAAGAAAACAAAAGGTTTATGAAAATACTAAGGCACATATTTTTAATCAGAAAACCACCCATGTAAAAAGCAAATGTCTTGAAAATGCTGACAGCATCCAATGCATAAGCTCCAAAAAATTATTTGTAAGCTTATGTATGTAAGTGTTTTAACGGTTTTCGACATTTCTTGGCGAACAAGCTGATCAAATAAATAATACTCTGTCAAATGTGCAGAAGAGATTCGTTTAAATATATCGTCTAGAAAGATTTTGCGAAGCGATATTACGGTTGATTAATCTCTTCAAACCGCCTTTGTATATTTTCCATGCCATGAAATATGAAAAAATATATTATTTCCAAGCATATGTCACTTACATAGAAATTGTTTAAATAAATTGATTTAAGAAATAATAATGATTATGAAAATTTATCACTGCCTTATGCTGGTATTATTAATAAAAAAAATCTAATGATCACGATAAAATCAAAATGTGTTGAGAATGACAACTGATAATTTGGTGCTTTATATCATTTTTTTATAGAATTACAGTAATTTTTATTAAAATACAATTTTGAAATTTGAAACAGAAAAATATCTTTATAAGTATATGTCTGTATGAAAGCATGTTGAATAAATCAGGGTAAATAGTCATATTACTTTGTGAAATATGCCCCATACCTGTTTTAAATTAATATTATGAAATCAAATATTTAATTATCACAAAAGAACGTAAATATCCAACCTTTAAGTCACTTTGAGCGTCATTATTTGTAATTTATAGTTTCGTAACTTTACTTTGTGTTTTGTTACTGTTTAGTTCGTTTCATAATCATTTAATGAAGCAACTAGAGTGGCCATTGAATAATTTCCGACCATCGGAGATTAGTGAAATTCATTTATATGTCATAAATATATATTTCAACACTTAACTATTTGTTTGTAATTCGAAAAATGAATAAAAGACGTGAGAAAAGAGATTTCAGCAGTTGTTAGTTATTTCAAGTAACATATTAGTGCCTTGCATTTTTCTAAACGAAAACAAAGAGCATGGATTTTACCATGATCATACAAAAAAGTGCAGCTGCTCAGCTGTCAGTATAAATGCCATGAGAAGGATTGGCACCTGTGTTTTGTCGGCAACAGCATGAAGTTTTTACCAGGCTGTCATCTCTGATCTTAACATAACAAAGCGACAGGTAAAGTTCCACTTGTAATAAACATATAAACATATAATCTTGCCGATAAGATGACATAGATATAGTTCTTATCGAGGAGGAAAAAAACACGACACTCCACATTTATACGCTTCGAAACGCAGTCTCAAATTGCTACTTATGTTTTAATATTTTAAGTAGAAATGGAAAATCGAGTGATGCGTTAAGATTTAGCTCCTGGCACACACCTTTTCCGAAAAAAAAATTATTACCGTTTACATTTCTTTCCAGCTATTTGTGTTCAAGGAAATTTCGCAAATTGAAAACTTAAAAACTATAGTATTAAACTGTATTAAGGAACTATATATTTTTTATACTTTAAGTTGTCCAACTGCATTTATGAAAATATTTTTTTTAAGTATAATGATATAGAAAACAAGAGTGCACTGCAACGGCGTGGACAATCGTTTTAAAGAGTTGAGCTATTTAAATATTTTCACACAATGCTTTTTTGTGAGAAGGTTAAAACCATTTAACCTGCCGAAATGCTATTTTTGACCAGGATGTTTGTTGTTACCGTAGCATTTTTGCTTATAATGGCTGATGAAATAAGAAAAATGCTAAAGTTAAATTCTGATTAATCAAGTAGTATAGCACTGTCTTGCTGAGTTGTTTACTGATAGGCAATTGGCTAACAAGGATAGGTCATTTTAACACAGGCGAAGTAAGAAAGTGTTTATTTAACAGTTACACACAGGGTTGTAAAGAGCAAAACAATTGAAATAAAATCTAATTTTCTTTGGTTTTATTAATCTACATCATTGCAATTTTGCAAAAGAATCTATATGCCACTTAAAATATACAATTTAAAATGACTTCTTTTGTTTGGAAAATGATTTGTTTGTTTTTTTTTCTTTCTTTTTGTTTTTAACTGCCTTTCAGGCATGTGTTAGCAAACGTTTTTGTTAAATTCTTACACCAATTTCTTCAATAAAATAGTAATCTCATTTACTTATATTCTATAAATTGTAATCAAATGATTTCTTCGACTTGTGCAATGAATTAAGTACTCTTATTTAGCAGTGTATATATCATTTAAATGTACGTATTTTGTATTCGTTCGTGGAACTAACTTATACTTGTGCAACAGACGATTCATATTACTTATAATAATTAACGGAAAAATACTGAAAAACATTTTTTTTTCTGAAATATAAACGTCAGAAATTCACAAAGTCGCCCTTATTGCACTAGCAGGTCGAATAAGTCAACAGTTTTCTCCCTCAATATATTTAAATGCATGAATTACATACAAGTATCCACAAAAGGTCTAGACGAATTCAAAAATTGTCATTTACATAACAAAATTTATTCTAGGTTTAATAATTGAAAAAAAATGTTTCATAGTAAGCTACAGATAAAAAAAAATCATGGTTCAATAAACACGCGTCTCCATTTCTTTAAAACGTGTTATTAAATAAATATTTGTTTTCTTTTAATCAGTTTGGTTTTAAATATATAAAAGGGTTAAGATTACGATGAGAGTCTCAGTTTCCCAACGAGTTTAAACTTGAAAGATATAAATGAAAAGAAGAAAATTATTTTAAAGCAATCTTATAACTGTAAAGGTTAATTTTTGCCTAGGGAAATCGAACATTTAGTTATATCCTTTTGTGAAATATATAATATCATACACGGTCTTTACATTTATACTTGTTTCATTATTCTACAGGGATCTATATTTTAATACTATAAAATACTTAAGTTTGTTAACAAGTAAAGTCATTATTTTCATTATACCATATCCTGACTTTGTGGACTTTGTGGACGCAACGACTTTTTCATAAGAACATGACAACTATGTGTGGCCGACTAAATTGACCATGTCATGCGAGCCACATTGAAACTTTGCATCTTATACTGCTGTAGAGAAAAAACTTCAAACTAGTGCAATGGGAAACAGACGAATGGTTTAAGACTTTATACATAGAAGGAACAAATCGTACCTTATATTGCTTATGTTGCTGATAAGGAAATCCTCCAGACAAATACAATGGCTAATGTTCAATGGAATCAGACAAACATTACTATATATACCGAAAAAAACTATGCAATGATTCAAGTCGTCACTAGGAATTTAAATCTTAGATATTGTTTTAAAGGTTGTATTTAATGTTATGTAGTTTTGTTGTGATAAATGTTTCCGAGGGATTACAATTTGTCAAGCTTTTTATATTTCACGACAGCGGGTGTCAAGTGCAGTGTGGCAGCTGCAAAAAAGGTTGCCCTTGCTTTTTTCAGTGTTGTTATATTTTTCTGGTCCTTAAGGGTCATTGATTTCAACACCTTTTAAGTGTTGAACATTTGGGTACCGCTCAAGCCGGTGCTAGGAGCGTGAGAGATGTTGCAATTTTTCATTACCTTTATGCACAGACTCAATCAAATTGATATTACAATTTTCATGTAGTTTTGTTGTTATTAATGCATATGAGGGATCACTTTCATTTAATTACGTGAGATTTATGTCATTAATCGTCGGTCGACATTATAGGGTGTATCAAAATGAGTTGCGTTTAATAAATTCTAAATATTTGAAATAAGTGTTTATATTTCAATGATACACAAATAAACCTGATAAAATTACATATGTTTATAAGAAAGGTGACATTGGCTATTACTTATTTATAAACTAAAGCGATTTAAAGCTGCATTTTAAAGCGATAGATAAATATGGTAAAAGCGTTGTTTTATCATTTTATGTATCTATTATATTTGCATCTATTCATTTTCTTTTTAATTTAGTTTACATCCATCTTTCATAATCATTTCTAGCTTAAAAAAAAGCGTTCAGCTGTGAAAAAACAACGACAATCAATGCTGTTGCCAGGACGCGAACATTGGTTGTCGTAACCACTATACGATCACGGCTATCACCGATAAACTACCAGTCATATTCTTCTTGATATCAGAATATATTTTTTGAAAAAATAAATATTAAATTGATCTATCAAAGATTAATGTCAAATTATCACATAGTCAGACTGCACTGAAGCGCAGCCTTACACTTGCATAATCCTAGTGATAAAGGCTAAGCATCTGTTCCAGCAACTTAATCAACTTAATAATATTTTATATCGCTAAATATCTAGGTAAATACTAATGAGTATGATATAAAAACGTTGATGATGTTTTTTTTTGTATCAGTCAAAGGTTCCAGAACAAACAAAGATACTGCCCTTCAAGGTTCATCTCTTCTTACCTCAACGCTCTACCTTTCCTTTCCTTTTCGGATGCTCCACTTATTCAATCTAATTTGTTAAGACATTATGTGAGTACATTTTATGTCATTATACATTCATCAATACCCTCAGAAAACTCATATCTTATATTCATTATAATATTAATGTTTTTAATATAAGCATTTGTTTGCCTTTTTTAATATTCTGAAACATCTAATTATATGAGTACAGTTTATATCATGACCAGTACATTGCGTCACAAAACATTCAACTATGGAATCGATTTCGAATCAAATTAAACATCTTAATGATAATGGCTCGTAATAAAAGATTTTACAATAATGTTTTTTTTTTTAAAGAGAATCGAATGATTAAAAATGTTTGCAATGTTTTTTGAATGAGGGATAATAATGTGGTCCTTGTATTAAGGTCACATTAGTGAATTCATTTAATATTCATAACCTTTATATTCATAACTAACTGAAACTGTAGTTCTTCTCATTCGTACTTAAATACACGTAAATAACAACTCAAGAGTGATATTTTTCATGTCATTTTGTTGAACTATATAACAACCATGAAAAAGTCAACATGAGTTTACACCATACGTTATTCTTAAATTAAAGGCATGTTATGCCTCAGCAACTATAGATAAATAATACCTTCTTAATAGGGGAAACATACGTTTAAATAGAGGATATTTGTTTAGTTCAGTGTAAGATCGGAATATATTTCACCGAGTGAGCACCAAAAGGTATATTTCACGAGTGGCGCAGCCACGAGTGAAATATGAACTTTTGGTGTTCACAAGGTGAAATATATTTTGATCTTACACTGAACTAAATAAATTTTCTTTTTATTATATGCAAAAAACGTTGTAAAAAGGCATTAAACCTATCACTGAATGAAAAGTGCGCCAAATAATAATACAACGTGACGTCATTTACGACGTCACGGCATTAATATTGTACCCAGTACTGTGTACGCTGGTATTTCACTGAAACAACGTAAGGGGCTTAAATTCAAAACAGTGAAATTATCAAAGTGGTAATTTCACTGTTTCAAACAGTTAAATTACCAGTTTTATATCACTGATATATTTCTATAAACCACCGAAAAGCATGTAATAATATTATTTAAATTATGGATTTGAGACACCTCAAAAATATCTTTCTAATAGGACGTTAGTTTATAATACATTTTTGTAGTTTGAAATAAAGTAAGTATACCATTGTCTGCTTCGGCTAAAAACAATATAGGCTCATTGTATATTATCGTTTGCTAGAATTGCAAAAGGCAAATAAAGAGAAGTGAATAGATTAAAATATCAATTTTGATCGAACCAAACACTGTTGTAAAAGACTATTTTATGAAGCCTGTGAAAGAAGCACCAAACACTTTTCATTAGGATGTTAACGTTTCAATGACAATGGGGATATTCATATATTCAAACTCATTTTTATTATAAATAAAAATGTCCTGTTTAAGAATCTTAAAACTTAGGCTTGTTCCAGCAAATGCGCCACAATAAATGCAAGGGTTTTTCCACATTTACAATGGATTTTACTAAAGCTACACACATATTATCGTCGAGAATAATCACATTATGTCATGGAAACAAAATTCTAGTTAAATGTGCTGTTCTTCATGTAATTCGATATGTTAAATTCACGATAATCTTTGCATGCAACAGAACAATTCTTTAAATACTCTATCAACTTTTACAATAACAGATCTGCTGTAACCAAACCGTTTTGTTAATTATTTTAAGGGTAACAATAAAGTACTGCAACATGTCAGTGTCATTCGGCTATCACTGTTGAACTGAAAGTTATGAAATGATTTCTATATTTCTTTTTTATGTTATGATTTGATTTCTTAATTCATCAAATCTTATTGTATGTTTAATGTCTGAAATATATAAACATTTGCTTATTGTATTCTTGGCCGTTTTATAGTTCATTTCTATCTAAAATATTATTCATACTATGCAATAAAACATGAATAAAGTTGGTTTATCGTCCTTGAAAAGTATCACAGTCTCTATAACGCTTTATCATTGTCTTTAACACTGTGTAACTATATCATGTTTCTCTTGAGAGCTTTTTATCGACATTTATCTTATATATATTCGGATTATATATTACAATAACAATGATTATGTGGAAACATAACTGAACAGTTAGCTGTATCTCTGACGCAATTATACACATCCCACGTAACATGTTTTGTGCTAATATCATGATATTATTGTTAAGGCGAAAGTTAAATGATGTTACAAATGTAATTTGATATGTTGTCTTTATAACTTTTGTCTATAAGGTGTGTGCGTATTTTTTAAATGTTACATTACCAAGTAAGGTTATCATACACTGCACAAGTAATTTGTAGCATATTACGTATTATCATCATGAAGTACTATAATGGTAAGATATGAACTATAAATTAATTGTGACCATCAATGATATTCGTTGGAAAAGGGGAAATGGATAAATTATTTGTATCTACTGCTTGTTCAAAACTACGCAATAAAACTAGTTATTTTTTCAAACACATCTGTGTTTTCAAATAGCCAAACGTTGTTAAGGTATGAAAACGAGGCTATTAATCTGTCCAAAACCTTATTTTTTTATTTATTGAAACTAAAACCATATTTATATTCAACATTATTACATGAAAGGCAGAATAATTAGAAATATGTTTTAAGTCCGCCTATGTTTTTAATTGTTATTGTTTTACATGAGAATTTCAAGGACAGAAAGTTAATTGCATTTTCAGCCTCAGAGTTGAGGCATTTTTCGAATATAAATTTTTCACTATCTAAAACATAAAGAAAAAAACTTTAATACAGGAATTAAATGAAGATGATTTGTGCAAGACTGTTACGGTTTTTTAGTTTCCTAAAAGTGATATAAACAAGCAGTGTTCTGTATTATAATTTATACGTATGCTTTATTCTCGGAGTAGGAAACTTCTCCTAAATTTGAAAATTTATACGCATGTCTGATGATTATAAATGTAATTGTTTTGTTACAAATATAAATTTGCTAGGGAGAAATGATGCGTATATGACTTTAATCTAACAAAAAACACATTTTAATGACATGTAGCTGAAACAAGTTTGGTATTTGTTAAAAAGTTAACCTTTATTTTTGTACGTTTGTTTTTGACGATTGTTTTTCATCATTAACGATCACGATACATTTTCAGTATAATAGAAATTAATTATAGTAAAAATAAATACACATAGGTTTAACTAAAATATAATGTATCCACAATTCTACGTGAACATAGAATAATTGTTTTAAAGCAATATATATATATATATATATTGTTATTTTAATTTTAGTTTAAGAATGAATAACTGTTTCTAAAAGTGATTATTATAAATGAAGAGAACAATATGTACAATCACTTTTATCTTTATACAATCGTAATGTACCTTTTTTCTATAATCTATAGAAATAAATCTAATATGCTTTGTTGTCTAAATATCTAAATATTTTGACAAAAATATTCAGCTTTCACAGTCAATGCCGTGACCAGGATTCGAACCTGGGTTGTCGCGGCCACAACGCGAAGTACTAACCTCTATACGAGAGGTTAACAAAATTAGAAAAGCTCCTATATTTTTACTTATCATAATCATATTGTAATATAATAAAGTATTTGTGGCTCTTAATTTAACACTGTACTGATAAAAGGTCTGAAGGTCTATTGAAAGGAAATGCCTTAAATAAATTAAGTGAATATTTATCTTGAACTTAAAGTACAAAAAAAACAACTTATATTTTTAATGAAATTATAACTCCTGATATTAGTGTATTATATTGCACAAAACATATCAACAATTATTTTGGAATAAATGTTTTAATCACAAAATTTAAATTTTAGAGAAGTGAAAAGTGACTGACTTCATATGTTATCATAGTTTCTCATGACGTAATGGCTGCGAATATATCAAGAAAATGTTTAAACATTGGACACATTTCTGAGATGTACATTTATTATGAATAATAGGAGCTCATTTAGAACATGTTTTTAAACATCGTTATTTAGATAATTTATCAAGGTTATTTTTCTAAATGATTTATTTAAAAAATTAAGTTTATTCTAAAATTTTTATAGTATATTTTGCAATACCATTGATTGGGTTCTGTCTGAATAGGATATATTTCAGTATGCGAATCTAAGTCTACAGCTTTTGGATGTAAGATACCGTCATTACATTTCTCATACTAATATATAATAATATAATATATCTACTTCAAAAAAGAAAGAAAACATCAAATATAAAGGAAATAACTGTACAACGTACTTTTAACGCATCAATGTTCAATATGATAACACACGATTTAATTTATAGTTTACTGCGAGAGGATTTTCTATTTAATATGTAGGTATGACTCAATGACGTAGGATTTGAGACATTTAGTCCAATGAGAGAAATATTATTTTCTTCTCGTCCATTTTATGTTTTATATTTCTCTCATATAATATTCATGATAATGTTATAACACAATAATAAAATAAATTTGATTCTCCGTCCTTGGAAAGTTTCTATGGTGCTTGTGTATGTAAAGAGTAGACTTCCAATACAATGTCTCTTTTGACTGTTTTATGGAACATTTTTGTCCAATATTCCTGCTATTTATTTCAAGCAATAAGAAGTACAACAGAATAATATTGTTTCCACGTATCTCTGACGTAATATAACACTTCCTACGTAACAAATGTTGTGGCATTTTGTGATATTATTGTAAAGACGAAAATAAAATGATATAATTAAATAAGTTGTTTTTGTTACTTTTGTCTATCTGGTGTGTGAGCTGTTCTAAATGAGAATGCAACCAATTGGTGTTTATAATAATTTGTCGTATGCTATAAGCATCGTCAGGAGTTTATAATAAAATGCAAATGTTAAACATGGTCTTATAATTGTTATCAAATATATATTTTTTTAATGTGATTGACATTCGTCATGCACTGAGCTTCTCGGTAAACACACAACATATAAGAAATCACGTGTCTCACATTTGCACTATTTGATGTAAATCGACTATGATTGTCATGTTGTTACATTTTTAATGTCTAATAAAAGATATGTTTTGTTATGTTATGTTTATTCATTTTAAAAGCAATAATTGATAAATTAAACGTATGTACCGGATAAAATCTGGCAAGACAAAATATATATGTCTTTTGTTTATATGGTATGAAGGCGGATGGATCCAATTTATCAATATTTTATGCACGTGATTCATTTGTCCTGGACTTACAGCTGCACTGACTTATTATGTAATTTTAAAACCTGAAGTTAGTACAAATAAGCTTGTTTTCATTTCATTTAAAAATTGTGTATTTAGAGAAGAGAGTAAGAGATATGTTGTATATAAAAATCAAATGTTATGTAGATTGTCAATGAGGTCAATTGAAATAATAAAGAATTGAAACAAATGCCAACAAGTTTGTTTCACTTTTGTGATAAAATTAAAATTTAATTGTTCAAAACAATTATTGACATTTACAATGGAATATAATTAAGTTATCACGAAGCGTTGTCTCTAGTTAGTGTTCTAAGAATTTTAAAGTTTTGCAAGAATAATATTTCGTCAAATGATATTAAAATTGATAGGCATATCGCACACTGGCCAATATCAATGTTGTTTTGTTTTTTTTCTAAAAAATAAGCATGTTGGTATTCTAAGTCTTTTGAGTGAAAATGAGTTATGAAGACACAAAATACGTAATTCTATTATTAACATTATACATTCATAAATACCCTCAGAAAACTCATATCTTATATTCATTATAATATTAATGTTTTTAATATCAGCATTTGTTTGCCTTTTTTAATATTCTGAAACATCTAGTTATATGAGTACAGTTTATATCATGGCGAGAACATTGCGTCACAAAACATTCCACTATGGAATCGATTTCGAATCAAATTAAACATCTTTATGATAATGGCTCGTAATAAAAGATTTTACAATAATGTTGTTGTTTTTTTTTAAAGAGAATCGAATGATTAAAAATGTTTGCAATGTTTTTTGAATGAGGGATAATAATGTGGTCCTTGTACTAAGGTCACATTAGTGAATTCATTAAATATCCATAAACCTTTATATTCATAACTAGCTGAAACTGTAGTTCTTCTCATTCGTACTTAAATACACCTAAATAAAACGCAATAGTGATATTTTTTGTGTCATTTTGTTGAACTATATAACAACCATGTAAAAGTCAACATGAGTTTTACTCCATACGTTATTCTTAAATTAAAGGCATGTTATGCCTCAGCAATTATAGTTAAATAATTCCTTCATTAAAGAGGAAACATACGTTTTTTATTATTTAAATTATGGATTTGAGACACCTCAAAAAATATCTTTCTAATAGGACGTTAGTTTATAATACATTTTTGTAGTTTGAAATTAAGTAAGTATACCATTGTCTGCTTCGGCTAAAAACAATATAGGTTCATTGTATATTATCGTTTGCTAGAATTGCAAAAGGCAAATAAAGAGAAGTGAATAGATTAAAATATCAATTTTGATCGAACCAAACACAGTTATAAAAGACTATTTTATGAATCAACTCATGACTGACTGTGAAATAAGCACCAAAAACTTTTCATTAAGATGTTAACGTTTCAATGACAATGAGGATATTCATATATTCAAACTAAGAAACTTAAAACTTAGGCTTGTTCCAGCAAATGCGCCACAATAAATGCAAGGGTTTTTCCACATTTACAATGGATTTTACTAAAGCTACACACATATAATCGTGGAGAATAATCACATTATCTCATGGAAACAAAATTGTAGTTTAATGGGCTGTTCTTCCTGTAATTCGATATGTTAAATTCAAGATAATCTTTGCATGCAACAGAACAATTCTTTAAATACTCTATCAACTTTTACAATAACAGATCTGCTGTAACCAAACCGTTTTGTTAATTATTTAAGGGTAACAAAAAAGTACTGCAACATGTCAGTGTCATTCGGCTATCACTGTTGAACTGAAAGTTATGAAATGATTTCTATATTTCTTTTTTATGTTATGATTTGATTTCTTAATTCATCAAATCTTATTGTATGTTTAATGTCTGAAATATATAAACATTTGCTTATTGTATTCTTGGCCGTTTTATAGTTCATTTCTATCGAATATAATTATGATTCATACTATGCAATAAAACACGGATAAAGTTGGTTTATCGTCCTTGAAAAGTATCACTGTCTCTATAACGCTTTATCATTGTCTTTAACACTGTGTAACTATATCATGTTTTAATTTAGTTTTCATCCATCTTTCATAATCAGTTCTAGCTTAAACAAAGCGTTCAGCTGTGCAAAAACAACGACAATCAATGCTGTTGCCAGGACGCGAACATTGGTTGTCGTAACCACTATACGATCACGGCTATCACCGATAAACTACCAGTCATATTCTTCTTGATATCAGAATATATTCAAAAAACTAAAAATATTAAATTGATCTATCATAGATTGTCAAATTATCACATAGTCAGACTGCACTGAAGCGCAGCCTTACACTTGCATAATCCTAGTGATAAAGGCTAAGCATCGGTTCCAGCATCTTAAGGATTAATCAACTTAATAATATCTTTAAATATGTAGGTAAATACAAATGAGTATGATATAAAAACGTTGATGATGTTTTCTTTTGTGTCAGTCAAAGGTTCCAGAACAAACAAAGATACTGCCGTTCAAGGTTCATCTCTTCTTACCTATACGCTCTACCTTTCCTTTCCTTTTCGGATGCTCCACTTATACAATCTAATTTGTTAAGACATTATATGAGTACATTTTATGTCATTATACATTCATCAATACCCTCAGAAAACTCATATATTATATTCATTATATTATTAATGTTTTTAATATAAGCATTTGTTTGCCTTTTTTAATATTCTGAAACATCTAATTATATGAGTACAGTTTATATCATGACGAGAACATTGCGTCACAAAACATTCCACTATGGAATCGATTTCGAATCAAGTTAAACATCTTAATGATAATGGCTCGTAATAAAAGATTTTAAAATAATGTTGTTTTTTTTTAAAGAGAATCGAATGATTAAAATGTTTGCAATGTTGTTTGAATGCGGGATAATAATGTGGTCCTTGTATTAAGGTCACATTAGTGAATTTATTTAATATTCATAAACCTTTATATTTATAACTAACTGAAACTGTAGTTCTTCTCATTCGTACTTAAATACACGTAAATAACAACGCAAGAGTGATATTTTTTATGTCATTTTGTTGAACTATGTAACAACCATGAAAAAGTCAACATGAGTTTTACTCCATACGTTATTCTTAAATTAAAGGCATGTTATGCCTCAGCAATTATAGATAAATAATTCCTTCATTAAAAGGGGAAACATACGTTTATTATTATTTAAATTATGGATTTCAGACAGCGCATAAAACATCTTTCTAATAGAACGTTAGTTTATAATACATTTTTGTAGTTTGAAATAATGTAAGTATACCATTGTCTGCTTCGGCTAAAAACAATATAGGTTCATTGTATATTATCGTTTGCTGGAATTGCAAAATACAAATAAAGAGAAGTGAATAGATTAAAATATCAATTTTGATCGAACCAAACACAGTTATAAAAGACTATTTTATGAATCAACTCATGACTGACTGTGAAATAAGCACCAAAAACTTTTCATTAGGATGTTAACGTTTCAATGACAATGGGGATATTCATATATTCAAACTAAGAAACTTAAAACTTAGGCTTGTTCCAGCAAATGCGCCACAATAAATGCAAGGGTTTTTCCACATTTACAATGGATTTTACTAAAGCTACACATATATAATCGTGGAGAATAATCACATTATCTGATGGAAACAAAATTCTAGTTTAATGTGCTGTTCTTCCTGTAATTCGATATGTTAAATTCAAGATAATCTTTGCATGCAACAGAACAATTCTTTAAATACTCTATCAACTTTTACAATAACAGATCTGTTGTAACCAAACCGTTTTGTTAATTATTTTAAGGGTAACAATAAAGTACTGCAACATGTCAGTGTCATTCGGCTATCACTGTTGAACTGAAAGTTATGAAATGATTTCTATATTTCTTTGTTATGTTATGATTTGATTTCTTAATTCATCAAATCTTATTGTGTGTTTAATGTCTGAAATATATAAACATTTGCTTATTGTATTCTTGGCCGTTTTATAGTTCATTTCTATCTAATATATTATTCATACTATGCAATAAAACATGAATAAAGTTGGTTTATCGTCCTTGAAAAGTATCACAGTCTCTATAACGCCTTATCCTTGTCTTTATCACTGTGTGACTATATCATGTTTCTCTTGAGCGCTTTTTGATCGACATTTATCTTATATATATTCGGATTATATATTACAATAACAATGATTATGTGGAAACATAACTGAACAGTTAGCTGTATCTCTGACGCAGTTATACACTTCCCACGTAAAATGTTTTGTGCTAATATCATGATATTATTGTTAAGGCGAAAGTTAAATGTTGTTACAAATGTAATTTGATATGTTGTCTTTATAACTTTTGTCTATAAGGTGTGTGCGTATTTTTTAAATGTTACATAACCAAGTAAGGTTATCATACACTGCACAAGTAATTTGTAGCATATTATTATCATCATGAAGTACTATAATGGTAAGATATTAACTATAAATTAATTGTGACCATCAATGATATTCGTTGGAAAAAGGGAAATGGATAAATTATTTGTATCTACTGCTTGTTCAAAACTACGCAAAATAACTAGTTATTTTTTCAAACACATCTGTGTTTTCAAATAGCCAAACGTTGTTAAGGTATGAAAACGAGGCTATTTACCTGTCCAAAACCTTAATTTTTTATTTATTGAAACTAAAACCATATTTATATTCAACATTATTACATGAAAGGCAGTATAATTAGAAATATGTTTTAAGTCCGTCTATGTGTTTAATTGTTATTGTTTTACATGAGAATTTCAAGGACAGAAAGTTAATTGCATTTTCAGCCTCAGAGTTGACACATTTTTCGAATATAAATTTTTCACTATCTAAAACATAAAGAAAAAACTTTAATACAGGAATTAAATGAAGATGATTTGTGCAAGACTGTTACGTTTTTTTTTAGTTTCCTAAAAACAAAGTTACATATATGCGTAATATTTGCTCACAATGTCGTGCGATGAACAATATGTTCTGTTAAAATGATGTATGCAGGCGAATAGGCATTGGTTATAGGATTCTAGGGACGTGTTTTATCCTGACCTCCCCGGTGCTAGGGGGCGTAAGGGATGTTGCACGTATTCATTATCCCTCATGTACAGACTCATTCAAACCGTAATTCTGTTGTGATTAATTTTTCCGAGGAATCACTTTGTTTCCAAATTTTTTTTCAGGTACAATATTCCATTAACTTTAACCACTGTTTATAACGAAGTTCTAAACCTCATGTTACATGTATTGAAATTTCAAACAATTCATGTTTAAATTGTGTGAAAAGATACATTTAGCCATAATTTCAGGCATATGTTTTGTCCTGAATTTACAGCTGCAATATTCCTTGAACATGTTACAAGTTCTTGTCAAGAGGTTCCAAACCTAGTGTTACTCAATATTTTTAACATCTGTCCATATATGAGTGTTATTGATATTTTGTATGATATAAACAAGCAGTGTTCTGTATTATAATTTATACGTATGCTTTATTCTCGGAGTAGGAAACTTCTCCTAAATTTGAAAATTTATACGCATGTCTGATGATTATAAATGTTATTGTTTTGTTACAAATATAAATTTGTTAGGGAGAAATGATGCGTATATGACTTTAATCTAAAAAAACACATTTTAATGACATGTAGCTGAAATAAGTTTGGTATTTGTTAAAAAGTTAACCTTTATGTTTGTACGTTTGTTTTTGACCATTGCTTTTCATCATTAACGATCATGATACATTTTCAGTATAATAGAAATTAATAGTAAAAATAAATACACATAGGTTTAACAAAAATATAATGTATCTACAATTGTACGTGAACATAGAATAATTGTTTTAAAGCAATATATATATATTGTTATTTTAATTTTAGTTTAAGAATGAATATAACTGTTTCTAAAAGTGATTATTATAAATGAAGAGAACACTAAGTACAATCACTTTTTATCTTTATTAAATCGTAATGTACCTTTTTTCTATAATCTATAGAAATAAATCTATGCTTTGTTGTCTAAATGTCTAAATATTTTGACAAAACTATTCAGCTTTCACAGTCAATGCAGTGACCAGGATTCGAACCTGGGTTGTCGCGGCCACAACGCGAAGTACTAACCACTATACTACGGAATGCCGTTAGGGCCATCGCCTATGAATGGTTTGATCTGAAACGCGATACTCGACAGTACGATGATGAAAACGCGAAATCACGAAACTACGATGGTGAAAACGCGACAGTACGATGATGAAAACACGACAGTACGATAACGAAAACGCGATAATACGACAGTACGATGATGATAATACGATAAACTATCGTGTTTTCATCATCGTACTTTCGCGTTTTCACCATCGTAATATCGTGATTTCGCGTTTTCATCATCGTACTGTCGTGTTTTCATCATCGTACTATCGCGTTTTCACCATCGTACTATCGCGTTTTCCTCATCGTACTGTCGTGTTTTCATTATCGTACTGTCGTGTTTTCATCATCGTACTATCGCGTTTTCATCATCGTACTATCGCGTTTTCACCATCGTAGTTTCGTGATTTCGCGTTTTCACCATCGTACTATCGACTATCGCGTTTCAGATCAACACATTCATAGGCGATGGCCCTAACGGCATTCCGGAATGCCGTTAGGGCCATCGCCTATGAATGGTTTGATCTGAAACGCGATACTCGACAGTACGATGGTGAAAACGCGAAATAACGAAACTACGATGGTGAAAACGCGACAGTACGATGGTGAAAACACGATAGTTGATCGCGTTTTCATCATCGTAGTATCGTACTGTCGCGTCTTCATCATCGTACTATCGCGTTTTCATCATCGTACTTTCGCGTTTTCACCATCGTAGTTTCGTGATTTCGCGTTTTCACCATCGTACTATCGACTATCGCGTTTCAGAACAACACATTCATAGGCGATGGCCCTAACGGCATTCCGTACTATACGATCACGGCTATCACCGCTGAACTAACAAAATTAGAAAAGCTCCTATATTTCTACTTATCATAATCATATCGTAATATAATAAAGTATTTGTGGCTCTTAATTTAACACTGTACTGATAAAAGGTCTGAAGGTCTATTGAAAGGAAATGCCTTAAATAAATTAAGTGAATATTTATCTTGAACTTAAAGTTCAAAACAATAAACTTATATTTTTATATAACATATCAACAATTATTTTGGAATAAATGTTTTAATCACAAAATTTAAATTTTAGAGCCGTGAAAAGTGACTGACTTCATATGTTATCATAGTTTCTCATGACGTATGCTGCGAATATATCAAGAAAATGTTTAAACATTGGACACATTTCTGAGATGTACATTTATTATGAATAATAGGAGCTCATTTAGAACATGTTTTAAACATCGTTATTTAGATAATTTATCAAGGTTATTTTTCTAAATGATTTATTTAAAAATTTAAGTTTATTCTAAAATATTTTATAGTATATTTTGCAATACCATGTATTGGGTTCTGTCTGAATATGATATAGTATGCGAATCTATTTCTACAGCTTTTGGATGTAAGATATCATCATTACATTTCTCATACTAACATAATAATATAATATATCTACTTCAAAATGAAGAAAACATCAAATATAAAGGAAATGACTCTAAAACTCACTTTTAACGCATCAATGTTCAACATGATAACACACGATTTAATTTATAGTTTACTGCGAGAGGATTTTCTTTTTTATATGTAGTTATGACTCAATATCGTAAGATTTGAGACATTTAGTACCAATGAGAGAATATTATTTTCTTCTGGTCATTTTTATGTTTATATTTATCTCCTAAAATATTCATGCTTATGTTTTAACACAATAATAAAAAATGTGATTCTCCGTCCTGGGAAAGTTGCTATGGTGCTTGTTTATGTAAAGTGTAGTCTTCCAATACGATGTGTCTCCTTAAACTGTTTTATGGAACATATATTTGTCCAATATTCCTGCTATTTATTTCAAGCAGTAAGAAGTAGAACAGAATTTTATTGTTTGCACGTATCTCTGACGTAATATAACACTTCCTACGTAACAAATGTTGTGGCATTTTATGATATCATTGTAAAGACGAAAATAGAATGGTATGATTAAATAAGTTGTTTTTGTTACTTTTGTCTATCTTGTGTGTGAGCTTTTCTAAATGAGAATGCAACCAAATGTGTTCTCAATAATTTGTCGCTTGCTATAAGCATCGTCAAGAGTTATAATAAAATGCGAATGGTAAACATGGTAATATAAAATATCAAATACATATTTTTTTAAATGTGATTAGCATCCGTCATGCAATGAGCTTGTCGGTAAACACACACATATAAAAGAAATCACGTGTCTCACGTTTGCACTATTTGATGAAAATCGACAATGATTGTGTTGTTACATTTTTAATGTCGAACAAAAGTTATGTTTTGTTATGTTATGTGTATTCGTTTAAAAAGGAAATAATTGATAAATCAAATGTATGTACTGGATAAAATATGTCAAGACAAAATATATATATATTCTTTTTTTATATGATATGAAGCCGGATGGATCCAATTTATCAATAATTTATGCACGTGATTTATTTGTCCGGACGTACAGCTGCAATGACTAGTTATGTTATTTCAAAACCTGTAGTTAGTACAAATAAGCCTGTTAGTTGAATTTCAAAATTATGTATTTAGATAAGAGTGTTAGTGATATGTTTAAAAAAATCAATGTTATGTGTAGATGTACAATGAGATGAGTTGAAAATAAAAATATTTGAAACAAATGCCAACAAATGTGTTTCATTTGTGTGATAAAATTAAAACCTAATTTTTCAAAACAATAATTGACATTTACATTAGAATTTACTTAGTTATCATGAACCGATGTCTCTAGTTACTGTTTTAAGAATTTAAAGTTTTGGAAGAAAAATAGTTCGTCAAAGGATACTGAAAATTGATAGGCATATCGCAGACTGACCAATATCAATGTTTAAAATTTGTTTCAAAAATAAGCATGTTAGTAAACTAAGTCTTTTGAATGAAAATAATATATGAAGTCGCAAAATACGTAATTGTATTTTAATAAAATGCAGCTGAAAGTGGTATGTGTTACAAAAAAGTTGAATCTGTTTGTTGAATATTTGTATTTAATTAAGTGGTATTTTTATCAACAGCGATTATGTCATAGATTTTCAGCGCAATAGTGATCAACAAATTCGAAATTTAACACTTGGAGGTTTGTCTAAACAACATTCATTAATAATTTTACACGAACAAAGAAAATACAGAATTTATTTAAATACAATTTTAAAACGTAATATAACTGTTTCTTAAATTGATAAAGTGAAAAGAGCAAAAGTACCATCATTTTGATTTATGTAATCTTAATTGATCAGTCGTATAAATCTATATACATGTATTAATAAAATATATATTTTGTTGCATAGATATTCACATAGTTCACAAAAATGTTCAGCTGTGCCGAGACAGCGACTGTCACAGTCAATGCCGTGACCAGGATTCGAACCTGGGTTGTCGCGGCCACAACGCGAAGTACTAACCACTATACGATCACGGCTATCACCACTGAACTGACAGATTTTGTTTTACCTAGTTTGTATTTCTACTTAAAATCATAACAATTTATTGGCATTATAAAGTACTTATAGCACTTAATATAGCACTGTACTGATAAGAATTGTGTGAAAAGAAAACTTTATAAGAACCTAAAATATAACCAAAATGCCTTTTTTGTTGCTTTTAAAGGCTTTTTAAACTTTATAATCGTGGGAGAATAACATAACAACCGCATATACAAGTTTTCCATAAACAGTGTTTAATGGCAGTTTAACACCGGTTTTTTTCTTCTTTGTCTATAGTAACAAAATAATGAGGAGTGTAAGAATCTTTCATTAATGACATAGATTTACTTAGATATTTGGCATTGTTAATTTTGTCTGTAAGTGATGAATTATATCATTTATTAAATGGTATTTATCTATCAAAAGAAGAAAGGATTATACATAATTTGTGTTATATTGAACAACATATCCACATGAGTAAGGAAAATTTAATCATAACTTTTAAATTTGAGAACTGTTACTTTGCAAGTTACTGTATTTCTTCACGACATCATGTCATAAATCCTTTTGAAAACAAAGATGACCGTGTCGGTTTAACAATGTAACCATTTATGACAAAAGTGCATGGAAATGCATGAAAAGCGTTTTTAATACATCATTATTAAGAATTAAACATTAGTATGTTCCAACATAATTAACTTTACTATATTTTACAATACCAAAGAAAATCACCTGATAACGAATGCTTGCTTAAACAAATTACATAGCCGTAAGCTGTTCTTATTTGTGCTTACAAGTACAAATGAAAAAAATATTCTTAATGGCATTACTCTTATTCTTGTAGAAACCTTAATTTGGCCTAGAGCGACACTGAAAACTCTTTGTAAATGATTAAACAATATTTGAAGCATGCACCTATTTTTAATGTTTATAATATTTATTTAAAAATATGACCAACTGTTGGGTATCCCACTTGTTTTATATTCTGTGTCTAATTTGTTTACTAGACATGTCAAATTCAACAATATTTTTAGAAAATTTTAAGTTTATATTCACTTTAATTTAATGCAAATAATCATATTTATTTTCAACATTTGATCAAATGGAAATGTTACTAGTATTATAGTCCATGTCTTTCCGTACTTCATTTAAAAGTGTCCAGTTGTCTCTTGTTTAAAAAAATTAATATATATTGTAAAAAAGTAAAGTTATCGGTGTCAAAGATATGAAAACTATGATATCGCTGTAAAAGTTAGCATTTTATACCAAATTATGCCGCACAAATACAGTATACATAAAAGTTATGATATCGCTGTAATTTTCAAGCATTTAAAGTAACAGCATCGGACACGGTGGATGCAGACATTTAATCATAGAAATTTATACAAGCAATGTAAGGAAATCTTGTGTAAGCATAGACATAATAATTTGAGATAGAAAATTTTTTTTCTTAGATTTTACCATTGACAATTGTTTGTCCTATGTTTTTTTTATGTAAAAATAAACAGTAGTGTTAATTTGCTTTCTTTTACTTTGAATTGCTTGTTTTTATTCTTTAATTATCATTACTAAATTGAACCCTTTTAACCGTCATATAATTGATACAAAGTCACCGGCATACAAGTAATTCTGTAAAAAAAGAGCATGCAATATGTACTGTAATTATCACAATTGTCTAAATAAACGCATGTGTTTAAGAACATTTTCACAAGTCAGAACGGTCAGCGAGATGATCAGCACCATTAAGTCTGGCTTCGAATAATAGATGCGAAATCCTTTCATGAATGTATAATCGGGACGAAATTTTACTTCCAAAAATAGGGGGATTCGGATAATGCATTTCGAATGATACGTTCGTATTTATATTAATTTATAAACGGGACCGCCGAACTACTTCGAATAATACCAGGTATTCGAATAAAGGGTTGTCGAATATTTGGTGTCGAGCTGTAGTTTGAATAGATGGATTTTTTACCATAATTTCAGGCACGTGTTTTGTCCGGATTTAAAGCTGCAATTGTAATGATTCTAAACATAGAGTTACTAAACCTTTTAACATGTTTAATATAGTTCATATGCATGCATAAGAGTGTTAGTGATATGTTGTATATAAACAAGCAGTGTTCTGTAGTAATATTTATGCTAATGATTTATTCTCGGACTTCTCCAGCATTGTGCATTATCAAACTTAATTTGTTGATGTTGTTTATTAAATAAAATATAATATATAATTCAAAGATAATTTAAAGATATAATTCAATTGTTCCAAGCTATTGTCATTTACAATGTAAATTATTTGAATTATCACGAATCGTGATCTGTAGTAAATGTTTTAACATTTGTTAATATTTGTATATCTTAATAGTTATATCTTAAAATTTTTAAAACTGTATATCGTCACAGGAAATTGAAATTGATATGCATGTCTGATAATTATAATTGTTCAAGCTTTGTTACACATACAAAAGACTTGTTGTTTAAATCATCCTCTTGAGGGGAAATGATATACATGTATGACATTAAACTAAAAAAACACAGGAAATAACGCAATTTTACTTTAATGAAATATAGCTAAAAGAGTAATATAAAATGGTATTTGTTTCAAACGGTAATTTCAAGCGTATTTTTGCTAGTTTCTTTTCCTTTTTTTAAATGTTCATTATAATATAACTTAACAGTAATATGAAAAAAACATTGAGGTTTCACTAAAGATAATTTATCAACAAATTTACATGAACATAGAATATAATGACTTGTTAAAATATGTTTTAATTATAGTTTATAATAAACAAAACTGTTTTTAATAGAACAATAATTACATGCAGTTTTATTTATATTCAATCGTAATGTATTTATATTAAGAAATCTATGCTTGCTTGCATGAATATCTAGAAATTTTGCCAAAATACATATACATTGAGGTTTTACTAAAAATTATTCATCATTTTTTTGCAAGACAATACACTTTTATATAGAGTTTTAAAGGATCTGTCTTATAATTTTATATAATTCAAAAGAAATCTATGTTCTGTGACATAAAAATTTAAATAGTTGTGACAAAAAAGAAGTTCAGCTGTGCCGAGACAGCGACTGTCACAGATAATGCCGTGACCAGGATTCGAACCTGGGTTGTCGCGGCCACAACGCGAAGTACTAACCACTATACGATCACGGCTATCATCGCTGAACTGACATGAATACATAAACCTCTATATTTTTACTTATCATAATTAGATCGTAACAGTCATAAGAAATACTTGTGGCACTTATTTTAGCACTGCACTGATAAGAGGTCCCGAACAATGTTTGTATAATAATTATTCTTTCTTCAATGACATAAATTTAAGATGCTTGACATTCACAAGGTGGTCTGTACGTAATGAATTATATTGTCTTAAATTTATAGAGGAGGAAATATCTTAAATAGATTGAATGCGTTTTCATCTTAAACTTAAAGTTAAAAAAACTACACCTTTCAATGAAATTTCAACACATTTATGATGATCTATGTGTTAAACGGTAGACGCCAAAATCCCTTAACATGTTAAATATTGTAAAATATAGAAAAACATTTTATCAAATTATTATAATTCAAATAATCACAAAGTCGCCTCAATAACACAATTATGAAATTTACATAGCAGGTCGATGTAATTTGAATACGTCAACATTTTTTTCTCTCTCAGGATATTTAAATGTGAAAATTACCTGCCAGTATCCACAAAAGGTCTAGACAAATCCAAACTGGTCATTTACATAAAAAAACTTTATGTCAGGTCAAATTGAAATGAATGTTAGAGAGTAAGCTTCAAATTACGAATTTCTATGGTCGAATAAGCAATTGTGCACGGGTATCAATGTATTTCAAATAAATGTTATCAAGTATATATTTGTTTTCTTCTCATTCTATTATTAAAAAAAAAAGTTAAAAGTATTATCATTTCGATGTGCGTCATGGTTTCTCAACGAATTTAAACTTGAAAGATATACATGAAAGGATGAAAGTAGTATTTTAAAGCAATCTTAAAAGGTTATTTCTTGCCTCAGGAAAAAATTATACCTATTTATATCCTATAGTAAAGACATGTCTGTGAGATATATGTTATCATACATGTGCTTTGCAATTATACTTTAATCATTTTTCTACAGGGATCTTATATATTTTTAATATTATAAAATATATTGTTAACTTCTCTTTCTTTCAATATTCTGTTTTCCGACTTTCAGCCTCAATTTCAGAAATAAACATAAAAACTATTCTTCATTTAAAAAATCGACCATGCCATGTAGGCTTTTGGTGGCCCTTCTTCTTTGGTAATATCTTTGCAACTTTTACTGCTGTACCAATGAACCTCCAAAATGATGCAATATCTAATCAGCAACGGAAATAGACGAATGATGTCTGAACGTATGGTTCCTAAAAATTGTACTTTTTGGGAAACTTCCAAAACTTTATACACAGAACAGAACAAATCGTGTATCCGAAACTTGACCATAATATGTAAACTTCTCGCGGTAAGAGTTTTAATAGTCCTGTAAAAGGGTAAATCAGACTTAATACAATGGTCAATCCGCAACAGAATCAGGCGAATAGTGTCGAACGATTGGCTCCAGGAATTGGTGTATTTTTCGGAAATCTCACTATTACATATCTAAAACTACAATCCCTCGTTGCCGCTTTCCTAGGATTAAAGCTTCGTACCTTATATTGCTAAAACGGAAATCCTCCAGACTTACACAATGGCTAATGGGCAATGGAATTAGACGAAAATAAATGTTATATGCAAAAAAAAAACAACACAACAACATAAAACGACTATGCCATTGTTCAATAGGTCACCAAGAATTTAAAAACCCTTTATATCGTTTAAAAGGTTTATTGCGATCGCTAGGTTATTTACATATCTTTTGGATTTCAGACTGATGACTGTCATCACTTGTGAATAACGTATAACAGTTATACTTACATATGGCATAATGCCTTCAAGAGATTTTTGCAAGTGGAAGAAATTATCCGACTGTGGTGAATCAATCGAACCAAACCATAAGTTGATTTGTAATCAGTAAATTATATAGTTACTTTTATTTTTGTAATTGCAACTGTAATTTTAGTTATTAATTATTTTAGGCATTGGTATGTGAGCGGAAATAACATAACAACACAGAATTTATTGAACGGGTTTGCCAAATTTTCAATCTGGTTAAAATCACTTAGAGACGTTGACAACATATACAATTTACCGACTGAAAAGCGTACATTGTAAGCTTCTTTTATATGCCTGATGCTTTGATCTGCACTGGTAGGATGGACTCTTGTCAACCTACAGACTAAGCATTTGAAAATATTTTTAAACTTGATCAACAAATACGTGTAAATCATTTATCAGAATAAACACTGTTCTCAGAATTTTTTAACACAAATGCTGATCAAATAAGATACAAGTTTGTCAAATTTGCACTCTATCTAAAGAAGCAAAGATATTTTCTAATCCTTCGTCGTATAAATAGCAGTGCTGCATTTAAATTGTCTGTAGTATTAAATACATACCACTTTGGAAACAGTAATTTGTTTATTCAGGTTAAAAACAAATCGTATCAATTATTGCCGGGTCATCTAAATATATTTATAAAAAACAAATTAGCCTTTTTCTTGTTTTCATCTTTTCAGGAAAGGAATATATTTCGATATGTAATTTAATAATTTTTTCTTTAGTTTAGTGTTAACGAAAGTTTGTACAAAACCGTAAGAGAATGTTTCATGTTAGTTTGAAACAATATTATGTTATTTTATCCTTACCAAATGCCGTGCTTATTTTTTTCTTGCCTTCATGTTTAAAAATAATATGATTATATGTAAGCATTCCGTATAACATTAAAAATCAAAATGATATTATCATGTTAGTGTTTATAACAATGCTTCATAGTACTTTATTGATATAAAAAAGTGAAAAGACAATGACACAGTATTTTTCCAATTACCATGATTAGGTATAACGTATTTTGAATGACTGAGTCTTTTTATTAGACTAAGTGGTGATTTTAATCGTCTGTGTACATTTAAGGATAATGCCAAAATAAGTTGCGTTCAATCAATTCTAAATTAACAGGTTTGCTTCTTTAAATAGAAGCATGCGAGAGGTCTTTTTGCTGCTGTGGTTCGAAAATATTTGATGATATTATTTTTTTATAAATTACAATTATCATAGTTTGGGGACCTTTCTGTTGAAAATGTGTGAGAGTTAAATCACTTACATATACATGCACAGTGAATTAACTGGAGTGCAGGTATCAGTTACCCGCACTCCAGAGCATGCCCATTGATTGGCTCATTTTTGCTGGGGTTTACTTATTGTGACAGCAGAGAAAGGGAAAGCGACAAAAATATCATATTCAGATGCTCGTTCATTGGTTCCTTTTTTCTGGGGTTTCATATTGTGACAATAGGGAACGTGTTTTATATTTGACTATGATACAAAAGAGAAAGAACATCAAAACGGGAGTCTGATTAATACTTGGGAGCTACGACCCTCATACAAATCAAATAGCCTCATGTTTCGATGCTCTTTCTATTACTAAATTTAAAGTAAATGATATATTAATAAATATGTAAAAAGTAGTTTCAAAATTAAAGTTTCTTGTGAAATTCAATAAGCAAATTTTTGGTTGATGTTTCGGGAAATATATGGAAACATTTCTTCTACATTTTTCAAAACGGGCATAGAGTATTTTAATAAAACAATTTTAAGTCCAGGATTTACATAGAAAATGTTTATATCATTTGACTGGAATAAACAGTATATAAAGATACTTGCCTCCAACCACAATATTTGATGAAAATCAAATTTGAGTAAAATGTGTGCCATTTGCGCCAAAACAATCTCCGTTACGTTATTTAGTTATACCAGTTCAAAAGTTTAAGGAGCAGCAAAATTTCGGTACACGGTTCACTCGGTCATATAATAGTGCAGGGTGATACTGTAGCTATAATGTTCACTGCTACTATTTATCGGAACACGAAAAAGTAAAACACTATAATTCAGAAAACAATACGGTAATCGACTTATACCGTTTAAAATATAAAAACGGTATGAAACATCCACGTGGCGCCAAGTAACGTTAATGATATTTTCCGATTTTTCTATGTACCGTTTTGTTCACTTCGATGTTAATTTTTCGTATTTTGAAACGGAGCATGCGCAAAACAATTTTTTGTATACTGCTCCAAATGATTTACGCTCTAAATGAGATTCATTATCTACAATGAGATACGCAAAAATGGATGCCGCCAGCAATCATTCTGAACACTGTGGAGAGGTCTGATGACATCTCCAATTAAAATTACTGTTTATATTTCCATGACATACATACCGTTTCTTAACCACAAACATAATACAAATTCATATGTTTACATGAAATGTGGAAGTGGTTTGCCATCACTCTAAATCGATTTAAAGCTATTATTAAAGCGATAAATAGATTACTTTCAAAATGGTTGTTTTCTTTTTATTATTTATTGATTTGGTATATTATTATTTCGTTCTAAATTAACAGTGTTCAACTGCACTGAAACAGCGACTGTCAGAGTCAATGCTGTAATCAGTAGTCGCGGCAACTACGCAAAGTACTTACCACTATACGATCACGGCTATCACTGCATATTTCTACTTGTAATCAAAATATAGCTTTTGGCACTTGAGGCCCTTAATAAAGCACCGGTCTGTTAAGAGGCCGTGAGTTTAGATGATACGTTTCAAATCATCTTTTTGCTTAAAAATCATTCTACATCAACTCTACAGTTTAATAAATATAACCATTAGAATATATGTCTCATTATTTATAACACTAAGAAGTTTTGGTTCTTTAATTACATCGTTGTTGATAAAGTGAAGGGAAATAAGACTTGTCCTTAAATTATTCTCAATGATAAGAATAACACAATGACTTTCTGCACAAATCATGTACCATGCAAGTATTTATGGTACCGTAATTGGTGATTCATTTCAAGTGTTATTTGTTGATTTGGTGGCAGACGAATTATGGTTTGGCTGGATGAGCCAATCTATTTTTTTTAAAATCAAACTTGAGAAAATATTCAAATATTTAAGGAACATTGTTCATATTCGGTCTAAAAATGTGTAATGTTTACAATATTTTTTTTTAAATTGATCAAAACGAAATGTTGCTAGTATTATAGTCCATAATTTGTCGATTGTGTTTGGATCAAGGTTGTTCAGAAGGCGGACTACCGTACATTTTGAGAATGCGTCCGGTAGTTTTAGTATCTTTTTATTGCGGTTTATTGAAAACCATCTTTTAGATTAGTATAGCTTATCATGACGAGAGCATAGCTTCACAAATAATTCTTTTGAAAAATATCAAAGTCTCTTTAATGCTTTAACATTGTCTTTAACACTGTGTGATAAGACTGTCAATATCATGTTTCTTTTCACTGTTTATGGCCAATATTCTTGCTGTTTATTACTATGATTAAGTTAAAAAGTACTGATAACTATATTATTGACGCAGTATTACACTACCCACGTAACACGTTTTGTGCTTTAATGGTTATTCTATTGTAACGTTGATATACACATGCAATTTGATAAGTTGTTTTTGTAACTTATGTCTATAAGTTGTGTGCATATTTTTTTAAGTACATGTATTTTACAACCAATTATGGTTCTCATACACTGAACAAGTAATTTGTAGCATATGATTATCATCAACAAGTAGTATGGTACGAAATGAGCGCCCACCCATGATATTCGTTGAAAAAAAAAGAAATTGATAAAAGATTTGTATGGACGGCTTCAAGTTGTTAAACGCTACGCGATAAAATCAGATATATCTAAACGTTATTTACAATCACCTGTGTGTTTCAAAAATAGCCAATCGTTGTTTCTATATCAAAATGAAGCTATTTATATTTCCAAAACCTTTACGTTTGAAACAAAAATCATATTTATATCCAAATATTATAAACATGAAAGATAAATAAATATGATAATAACTTATCTGTGTGAAGTCCGCGTGTGATTTTTAGTATTATTATTAAGACAGTCTTATTATTATTTTGTTTTACATTCACAAATGTGAATTGAAAGATCAAAAATACATTTTCAATCTGAGAGTCGACACATTTTTCGAATTTGAAAAAGCTTATCTAAAACATAAAACAACACTTTAATAAAGAAATTAAATTTTCTTGACAACATTACGTTTTTTCCTTTAAAGCAGCATATATATACATGATATTTCTTCACGGTTTTATGCGATATACATTATGCTCTGTTTAATTCATTTATTTATGCAGGTGAACAGTTTTATTTTTACTATAATTGATGTTTTATTCTAACTTTACAGCTTCAATGATCGCTTAATTTTAACCACTGTTTGCATATACGTTCTAACGTAGTGTTACATGTACTTTAATTTCAAGCATTTTAGTTCATGTTTGAATTGTGTGAATAGATGCATTTTTACCATTATTTCAAGAACGTGTTTTTTCCAGATGCAGTGATGCATTAACTTTTAACTAGTAATAGTCTTGTAAAGAAGTTCTAAACCTAGTGTTACTAAACTTTTTAACATCATGTTTAAATTATGTTCTTAAACATGTATTAGAGTGTTATTTATATGCTGTATATAATAAACATGTCGTGCTCTGTATATTAGTGTTCTGATTTGTTCTCAGAGTAAATTGTGTTGCTGTTATTTTTTTCTTTTTAAATAAAATGTGTTTCATATCTGTGATTTAATTGAAGTTTTAATTGTTCCAAGCTATTGGCATTTACAATGTAAATTATTTGAATTATCACGAATGGTTTGTCTGAAGGCAGTGTTTTAGTGATTTAAATGTATGCAGTAAAATAATCAAAACAGTATTTCCTCAAAAGATATTGAACATTTCTATGCATCTCTGATAATTATAATTGTTACCGTTTTGTTACAAAAGAAAGATACTCTAGAGGAGAAATGATGCGTATATGACTTTAATCTAAACAAAACAACAACAAAATGTTTAATGACATGTAGCTGAAAGTGTGAATTTGTTACAAAAGTTTACTTTGTATGTTTGTCATTGTCGGATGATTTTATCAAAAGCGAAAGTAACATTCATTTTCAGTATAAATAGAAATTAACAGTAACTATAGAAATACACTTTGGTTAAATTACAGATGATGTATCCATAATTGTACATGAACATAGAATATACTATATTGTTTAAAAGTCAATACATTTTTTAATTTAAGAATAAATATATACTGCCTCTAAAAGTGATTACATAAAATGAACAAGAAGTTCAGTCTCTTTCATCATGTACCTTTTTATAATCTATATAAATAAATCTATGTTTTGTTGCATAAATATCTAAATATTTTGACAAAAGTGTTCAGCTGTGCCGCGACAGCGACTGTCACAGTTAATGCCGTGACCAGGATTCGAACCTGGGTTGTCGCAGCCACAACGCGAAGTACTAACCACTATACGATCACGGCTATCACCGCTGAACTGACAGTTTTTGATAAACTTCTATACTTCTACCTACTATAATCATAGCTTAACGTAAGAATAATTGTGGCACTTAATCTAGCACTGTTCTGATAAAGGTCTGCACAATAATTGTTCTTTATATAATGACATAGATTTAAGAGATTTGACATTGATAAGGCGGTATTTACATGATAAATTATATCATTCATTGAATAATATATTTTAAAATTTATTGAATCTAAATAAATTGAATGAGTTTTCTTCCTAAACTTAAAGTTTCAAAAACCAACCTTAGTTTCAAAGAAATTATAATTCCTGACATTGGTGTGTTCTCTTGTACTAAATTTAAACATAAATATATAGGAATAAATTATTTTGATCACAACATATCAGTTTTATAGATGTGAAAAGAAACGTCATATTTTATCATAATTCCTTACGATATTTTGACAACAAAGAAATGAGTGAATGTATCAACAAAACGATTTTTTCTGGACCAATTTCATTTATATGGTGTGAATAATAGAAGCTCATTTATATCCATTGAACGTGTTTTCTGCATCGTTTTTTAATCACTTATTAGTATGTTCTAAAATTTATTATGGTATAGTTTGCAATACCATTGACTAGGTTCTCATTGATTTGTGTTTATTAAATAACTGTCACGTATGCCTGCTTAAATAAATCATATATTCTTAAGCTGTTCTCGTTTTTGTCATACAAGAACAAATGAAAAATAATCTTAATCGCATTACACTTATTCTTAAAGAAACATTATTTTGGCCTAGAGCGACATTGAAGACTCTTTGTAAATGCTAAAGCAATATTTGAGGTGTATACAATTTTTAGAAATCTTCTTGCCCATGGAATACAGGGAAAACGTTCACTGAATAAGATTAATATTAAGTCGAATTAATATAATAACATATTTCCACTGGCATTTATATGGCACATGTCCACAAAGAAAAACTTGAAAATATTCCCAATCACATAACACTGAGTTTTAATTAATGTAATTGGCAATGAAAGAGCGATGAAATAAATTGATTCATTTTTAATTTGAATTTTTTTGAATGTGTTGAAAATTAAAATGGGGTTTACTTCATACGTTAGTTTTGAATAAAAGGCATATTATGCATCAGAAATGAATTAACGATAAAGTCAACGAGTTTTAATTAGTGTGGTATAAAAACAACATGAACGTTACCAATATAACGTTATCGATGCATCAAGCAGGTGAACGTATTAAAAGCTCGAGCCCACGGGGCGTGCGCAGTTCATATGCAATGAAACGGTTTTAAACTCCTTCTTTTCTATCTGTGGTAAGAAAGCAATTGTACACGTTTTGTATATAAATTATTATAGTAAATAAAAGGTTTGTTGCTCAGTGTAAAAGAATCCCTAGCAAACTAATGCTTTCTATTATCTTGTGAGCAAATGTTGATATATTTAACTCCTTTAACAAGCAGTTAGCAATGTTTTACTTTGAAATAGATTCATAATAAGTATAAATAAAGCAGTTGATTCACAACTTTCTGTCAGTTCATCTTTGACAGCCGTGATCGTATAGTTTATAGTTCTTCGCGGTTTATCCCCGACAAACGAGGTTCGAATATTGATCACGGTATTATCTATGTCGATTTCTGTTTCTGCACAGATGAACAGTTTTCCTCTTCATGGCAAAGAAGAATGATGTAGAACATTGTATAGTGTGCACATGTAAAATCAAAACCTAAAGTAGAAGGACAATGTCATGCATTTGTATTTTATTTTGTTATCTAAAATTACCTTTAAAGAATCAACAAAACGAATTCGTTTCAAAGAATGAAATTGCTGCATGCATAGAATATCGTGAATTTAACAAATCAAATTAGAACAGCACACTATAGTAGAATTATCTTCCCATCAGATAATGTAAAATGGGATTAAAACGATTTTCGATAATTCTCCAAGGACTTGTTTGACATAGTATTTTTGCAACTTAATAAAAGTAAATCATGAAGAACCTTCCTTGCATTTATTGTGGTACGTGCATCTTCTGCTGAAACTAACCCATTTTTTTATTTTCTTTAAATATTGTGCACATACAGAAAATATTTCATTGATTATAATAAATATAATTTTGAATATATGAATATCCCCATTGTTATGGGAACAAGGACTTCATAAAGAAAAGTTCTCAGTGCGTATTTGAGTCATAAGTTATTACATAGCATAAGGTCGGGTATAACAATTTGTTGATTTGATCAAGATTTTATAATTTAATTTAGCTGACCGTTCCAAGGCGGCGCCCCTCTGTGTTCCTCATATGTATGTCTATGTTGTTTCATACTGTTTTGGTTAAACTTTTTCTTGTGTCCCTTGTTGTTTTCTTGTCTACGCTAAGTATCTTCCCCTTGTGCCTAGTTTTTATTTCTTTGATTACCCCCCCCCCCCCCCGGTCTCCTGTCCCTTCCAATGTGCCCTTTGACTTTGTGGGCCTGTTGTTCGATCATTTATTTGTTTTCTTTGAATTCCTTATCTGTTACAAATTATGTATTATTTTAGTGATTTAACTGTCCGTGCCCTGTCCTGTTTTTGTTTGCGGTCGGCCTGGGCTCCTTGCCACTGGTTCTTGTTGCTGGGTTGTGTAGGGGTTGCGTTCAATGAACGCCGTCTTTCCTTGTGGATCTTTTTTATCATATTTTAGTCACGTTTTCATTGCCTAATATACTTAGTACCTTTATGTTGAAAAATCTCTAGTTTAATCAAGTATCGTTGGTATTAAATTATATGCAACTTATCATTATGTTATGACATTCACAAAAATGTTTTGAAATGAGAAAGATCTGTGGTAGATGGATCATTTGATGGAACACGCGCAGGAAAAGGCTCTCGTTTAATGCGCTTAGTTGTTGCTTAGACAATATCACAATTACAAAGCGTCGTCACGAAAACAACCAAACAAGTTGGGCAAAAGACCATTCATTGCAAAAAGGACAATCAGCATAAAGAAGATGACGTATATTATTTTCTTTACAACTTATGATCCTGTCATTCCGCTTCGATTCGAAAAGCACATAAATTATATTAATGCAACATTTTTCAAGACAGAATTTTCGGAAACTAAACCACGGGGGAGGAAGTGTTACACGAGGGATGGAGTTCTTATGATAACTTGTTAAGGAGTTCTTGTGATAACTGTCACGAAGTTCGTCGGAAAACTATTGTATATACTGCAAAAACACAAAGTGAGTTTTAGGTGCTAAATTAATCTTCAATGATTAAGCTTGCCTTACATATTGTATTTTGTGTCAAAAACTAATTCATAGTCCATTTTTCATCGCCTCTTGCTTAAAATCTGGTAGTTTTGAGTAAAATGTTCAAATTATTTGCCATTTCGCAAGTATTGACCTGTTTATTTCAAGTCTTCATCCTTGCCATACATAAGTTCCTAATTATGATGCAAAATTGCAAACGTAATGCCCCGGCAAACACATTTATACCCGAGTTTTCAAATGTCCTAGAGTTCTTGTGATAACTCAAAATATGACCCGGAGTTCTTATGATAACCTTTGTTACTGCCAATATGTTACTTGTGCTAAATCACGACACGTTTTAGCGTTTTTTATTATTCAGTAAGGTTCGAGAACAAACATTGCGTTGCAGGTAAACTGGCAAAATAATTCGCCCATAAAAAGTTGACTATATCATTTCAACTTAATTTGTAAAAAAAATACTTTAAACATTTTTTGTAACACAAATCAAAAATTTGCTTAACTTCCACGGATAACGGTATTTCGATACTTTTTCTAATGCTTATGTAGAACCCGGTTTGATTGCACTGCTAAAAAGAGGTTTCTCGGGAAATTGGAATTATAATGAAAATGAAACATATACGGTCGTGATCATATCTAGATATAAGTAATAGAAAGAGCACCGAAACACGAGGCTATCTGATTTGTACGAGGGGGCGTAGCCCCCGAGTATAAATAAGATTGCCGAGTGTTTTGGTGTTCTTTCTCTTTTGTATTATAGTCAAACATAAAAACACGTTCCCTGTTGTCACAATTTTAAACCCCGGGAAAAAGTAACCAATGATCGAGCATCTGAATATGATATTTCTGCCGCTTTCCCTTTCTCTGCCGTCACAATATGTAAACCCCAGCAAAAATGAGCCAATCAACGGGCATGATCTGGAGTGCGGGTAACTGATACCTGCACTCCAGTTACCGCACTGTGCATGTATATGTATACGATTTAACTCTGACACTTTTTCAACAGAAAGGTCCCCAAACTATGATACAATAAACAAATAGATATGAACTTAAGTCAGATTTCACAATAAAGTACTTGAGACAATGAATATACCATTAAACTGATAAGATGTCTAGAACACAGTTTAAATATTAATTATTCTTATTTAGATATTTGGCATTGCTAATTTGGTCTGTAAGTGATGAATTATATTATTTATTAAATAGTTTTAAAATGTGTAAAATTCATTAAAAGGAAAGATTTCACATTAACTGAGTCTCAATCTTTTATAAATAACTACTACTTTTAATGAAATTATTACGTTTTAAATTGATCAACATGAAGTGAAGCTTTAATCATAACATAAATGTTAACTTTTTGAGCTACACTTTAATATGTTATCATAGTTCCTTATGACATTCTGCTACACATCCCCTTACAAACAAAGATGGCAATGAGTCAATGTAACAACGAAAAAAGTTTTGTTTTATATTTGACCAATTGTCAACAAAAGAAGCATGGAAATGCATGTAAAGTGATTTTCTAGATCGTTGCAAAGAATCAAACATTAGAAAGTTAAAAAAAATGATTTTATATTTTACAAAACCAATAGTTAGTTTCTCATTTTTGTTAACTGAAATATTCATTAAATATCGAATGCCTGCTTAATCATTTACATATCCCTAAGCTTTTCTTATTTGTGTCATACAACTTCACAAGGAACAAATGAAAACTATTCTTAATCGCATTACCCTGACTTATTCTTATAGAAACCTTATTCGGACATATCAAATTTTACGTACTTAGATGCATACATATTTGAGCACTTCTGGTCCATTTTATGTTTCGTCTTTATTTTATACAATATTCATGCTATGTGAAAACACAATAATAAAAATAAAGTTGATTTAGCGTCCTTGGGGTGTATCACAGTTTCTATAGTGCTTGCTGACTGTACGATTCTACAATGTATCCTAAATGGACATTGGTTTTCATCGATAATTGGTCAAATTTGAATCGTGTTGTGTTGTAACATACACTCATTGAGATCATTGTTTTCATATGGTTTGCAGCAGAATGTCATGATGAACTATGATTTCATATGCAGTTACAGGTTAAAAGATAATGTTCTGATTGATTTTTTTTCTTCTGTTATCCATGTTGTTATGTTGTACAATTTAACACACAAATGTAAGGAATATAATGTCATTTGAATTATAGTCTGATTTTATTGACCTGTCAATTATGAATACATCATAGGACTCATTTAAATATTCGATCCCACTTCGGTTTGGTCCGTGTAGTTTACGAGAATTAATGTGGCTTATATTAGTCATGGATTGAAAGTCACGCCAGCTTAATGTGAAGGTTTTCGTTAATTCACAATAGGACAGTCGGTAAAGAGAATGCTTGATAATTGAGAGGTCTGTGGTTTGATCCTTACTGTTGCCATTGTTTTAGTACTCTTTCTTTATTTTTGCAGTATATTTTAATGGAACAGATTTGTAGTGTGTTTCACGGCATTGAAAAGATATTTATTGATTTTAATCCGTTTTAATTTTAAACATGAATTCTTTAAAAACATGTTACTTAAAAAGTGTATATACATAACAAAATTAAGTAAAACATAATCAAACAAAACGAACAACATACAATAATCATATATAGATTCAATAATGTTGTAAGTATTAATAAGAAAAAAAACATGGACCAACGCGGCCTCGAACTTAAAACACGTGTGGCACTTAGATTATAAACTCGTGATTTACCCTATTGCGCTATAACGCTGAGTACACTTAGTTTAGAGATGCAAAGTAAATTAAATTCCATCGTACAGCGTACATCTCACGGACCTTACCGAACATCTACCGAAGATTAATATACTGTGTGCATCGACCGTGTAATCAGTATGTAATTGACAGGTTAATAAAACCAAACAATATAAAAGATGAAAACTCAATTGATTGTATAATATGTCCTGTAAATAAATTTTAAACATTTATTACCTTTTAATAAATGATATAATTTATCACTTACAAACCTAATTAACAATGCGAAATATCTTAAAAAGACTAATTATCACGAAAACTGCGTTCTAGACCACCTATCAGTACAACGCTATAGTGAGTGCCTCAAGTTCTTTACAATTTTAAGATATGGCTATTATAAGTAGAAATAAAGAGGTTAAAACTTAAACCAAACCTCCCAGTTCAGTGGTGATAGCTGTGATCGTATAGTGCTTAGTACTTCGCGTTGTGGCCGCGACAACCAAGGTTCGAATCCTGGTCACGGCATGGGTTGTGACAGTCACTGTTTCGGCACAGCTCAACTTTTTATTTAAATATCGCAATAATAGAAAAAAAATGAATTAGCATCCTGGGAAAGAAAGTATCACATCCTCTATCGTGGCTGCTAACTGTAAAGCGTAGACTTCCGAAACCATTTTTCCTTTTACCGCTTTTTGGAACATATTTGTCCAATCTTCCTGCTATTTATTACAATGAATAATCACAGCAATACAAATTAACTGCTTCCACATATCTCTGACTTCCTACGAAACACATTTGTGTCATTATGTGATATTTTTGTAAAGACGATAGTTAAATGATGTTTTAATATTTAAGTTGCTTTTTTGTTACTTATGTCTATCAGGAATGTGGGCTTTTTCTAAATCAGAATGCAACCAGTTGTGTTCTTAAGTAATTTGTCGCATGTTATTTTAACTGTTAAATGTTATGATAATAACATGCGACTGGTAAACATGGATTCATGTGACCATCCGTGGTGTTCGTTAAAAAAGAAATAACTGATAAATTAATTGTATGTATGGATAGCTAAAAGGTACGCGATTAAATATGTCGAGACATATATATTATCTTCTATTTAAATATGGTATGAGGGTTGATGGATGCAATGTACCAATATTTTATGCGCATGATTTATTTGTTCTCAGCTTGCAGTTGCAATGACCCATGAAGTAATATCTAAACATTAAGTTATTACAAAGAAGATTGTTAGTTGTTTTTTTTTCATTTTATAATTGTGTATTTAGATAAAAGAATTAGTGACATGCAATATATAATATGCAGTTTCCGTAGTGTATACGAATGATGGATTCTTGGAGTTAAAAGTTTGTCCGCATTATATTTATAATGTAAATTATAAAGACAAGTAAAGTATGGAAAAACCTTCCACAGTGTGTAATGGTAACAAATAATGCTGCATTACAAGAATTAGAAATTTAATATATTGAGGTTTGTCTACAAATAATTCATCAATATTTTTGCTTTAACATAGAGTATTCTGAATTTCTTTGTAGCTTTCTTTCCAATTACAAAATTTGAAACTAAATGTAACTGTCTCTTAAAGAAAATAGATGAAAAGAACAAAAAGTGCAGTGTTTTCTATATAAATGCAATCTCAATTGATCAGCCAAATTAATATACATGTACATATGATATCTCTTTTATTGCATAAATGTTATTAAATAGTTTGACAAATGCCGTGACCAGGATTCGAACCTGGGTTGTCACGGCCACAACGCGAAGTACTAGCCACTATACGATCACGGCTATCACTGCTGAACTGACAGAGTTCATAACCTCTTTATAACCACATCTGAATCTGATTTAAATGAACTCTAAATAACGCTCCGCTTTTAGATCTGACCGTGACAAAATACAAAATCATTTCTGGTGACCTTACACACAGCCAATCATCGGAGAACTTTCATAATTTATAAAGCGATGTGGTTTCTATTTTCAATCCTGGTAAAACCAATACAGAGTAGATAGTTTTCCGAGAACAAACATGGCGTTGCATGTAAACTGGCAAAACAATCTTGTCCATAAAAGAATGACTCAATCATTTCAAGTTAATTTGTAAAAAAAAATACTTAAAACCATTTTTTAACAAAAATCATCAATTTGCTTCACTTCCACGGATAACATTATTTCGATACTTTTTCTAATGCTTATGTAAAACCTGGTTTGATTGCATGGCTAAAAAGGGGTTTCTCGGGAAATCCGAATTATAAAGAAAAAGAAACATATACGGTCGTGATCATATCTACATAAAATAAATAAATAGATCTAAACTTAAGTCAGATTTCACAATAAAGTACTTGAGACAATGAATATACCATTGAACTGATACATGTAAGAGGTCTAGAACACAGTTTAAATGATAATTATTCTTTTTTTAAGATATTTGGCATTGCTAATTTGGTCTGTATGTGATGAATTATATTATTTATTAAATAGTTTTAAATTGTGTAAAAGTTTTTAAAAAGAAATATTTCACATCAACTGAGTCTAAATCTTTTATACACAACTGCTACTTTCAATGATTTTTTTACGTTTTTAATTGAACAACATGAGTAACGGAAGGAAAGTTTTACTCATACATGTCATAACATCAATTTCAATTTTTGAGCTGCAATTTAATGTTATCAATGTCCCTTATGGCATTCTGCTACAAATTCTTATGAAAACAAAGATGACAATGAGTCAATGTCACAACAAAAAAGGTTTTATATTTGACCAATTGTCAACAATAGAAGCATGGAAATGCATGTAAAGTGATTTTCTAGATCGTTATAAAGAATCAAACATTAGAAAATTTCAAATTTTTTATTTTAAATTTTACAAAACCAGTAGGTAGTTTCTCATGTTTGTAATTAAGTATCAAAAGTCTGCTTAATCATTAACATTTCCCTATGCTGTTCCTATTTGTGCCATACAACTTCATGAGGAACAAATGAAATCTATTCTTAATCGCATTATTCTGACTTATTCTTATAAAAACCTTATTTCGGACATATAAGATAAATCGTTAAATAAATTTTTACGTGCTTAGATGCATACGTATTTAAACACTTTTGGTCCATTTTTTGTTTCGTCTTTATTTCATACAATAATCATGCTATGTAATAACACAATATTAAAATAAAAATAAAGTTGATGCTGACTATACAATTCTACAATTTATCCTAAATGGACATGGGTGTTCATCGATCTTTGGTCAAATTTGAAACGTTTTGTGTTGTCCCATACACTCATTAAGATCATTGTTTTCATAAGGATTTGTAGCAGAATGGCATAAAAAAAACTGTAACAGCGTATGCAGTAACAGTTCAAAAGATAATGTTCTGATTGAAATTTTCCTTCCGTTATCCATGTTGTTATGTTGTACAATTTAACACAACAATTTAAGGAGTAATAATGTCATTGGAATTATAAAAGATGAAAACTCAACTGATTGTAAAATATATCCTATAAATAAATTTCAAATATTTTATACCTTTTAATAAATGATTTAATTTATCACTTACAAACCAAATTAACAATGCCAAATATCTTAAAAAGAATAATTATCATTTAATCTGCGTTCTAGACCACTTATCAGTACAATGCTATAGTGAGTGTCTCAAGTACTTTACAATGTTAAGATATGGCTATTATAAGTAGAAATAAAGAGGTTAGACCAAATCTGTCAGTTCAGCGGTGATAGCCGTGATCGTATCGTTAGTACTTCGCGTTGTGGCCGCGACAACCCAGGTTCGAATCCTGGTCACGGCATTGGTTGTGACAGTCGCTGTTACGGCACAGCTGAACTTTTTTGTCACAACTGTTTAAATATTTATGCCACATAACGTATATTTCTTTTGAATTATATACATTTATACGACAAATCATTTAAAACTGCATATAATAGTGTATTATTTGCAAAAATATGATTAATAATTTTAAGTCAAACCTCAATGTATTAAATGTCTTATTTGTAAGTTACTATTGTACTGAAAACATATGCCCTTATCGCTATTGATAAAAAGACAACTAAAACAAATACACAAAAACAAACAAATGGAACTTTTTATAACGCATTTCAAAAATTTATAACACTTTCAGCTGTATATCATTAAAAAATTACTAATTGTGCAAGTTTTAGATCACATATCATTTTCACTCAAAAGACTGACTTTAACAACACTTTTAATTTTTTTTTGTGACAAAACTTAAACAATTATAATTATCTGTCTGTGACATGCATATCAGTTTTCATTATCCTGTGACAAAATTGCAGTGTTTCAAATGAATCATAACACACTTGCTTTGGTACATCGAATAAATTTGGAAAGTCTACATAGTCTATTAAATCATTTATAAAAATCATTTCAAACACTAAATTGGATAGTGTTTATAAGTACGCATTTACTAAATCAAATTGGTCGAACAGTTGTGCCGTTCTGGGCCTATTCAAATTTGTAAATGCTAATTAATACACACTATTCTATATATAATGACAGGCGTTTGACTCAGCAGCAAGTTGTATTGAAATTAAAGAAAATTACTGAACGATGGTAGCTTTTTAAATGTCTCAGTTGAACTTGTATGTTATGAAATGGTTGAACTTGTATTTTATGAAATGGGAAACAATGTTCCTGTATACACATTTCTTAACGCCTTAATCATCAAGGTTTCGATAAACATTATTTAACGTTTTTAAATTGCGTGTAAGTAAAATGTTTAAAGTCAGGGATCTGTCTTATTAACATAACTGTGTAGGTTTCAATTATACAACTCGTTTGTGTATATAATTTAAAATTGACAATACATTCCGATTTCTTTTGCGGTAAGAGAACATAACAAGTTACTGTTAACTGTTAAAATATTGGCAAGTTAAATTTAAGAACTATTTTCATACCAACATTGTATTTGAAAACGCATCTAGTTACATTAAATTTGGAGAAATGAACAAAATTATTTAATACATATACCCGTAAAATTACAAAATAATCCATTTATTTATCTAAAATACCAACAGATATTGTCTCATGAAAAATAGGTTAACAGTTCTTTAAATAAGTTTAAGTTAAGTCGGAGAAAACTAATTACATATTCCTACTTGTATTTATGTCACACTAGTCCGCCAGCATTCTCAATCACGTTATACTGATTCTTATAATAACCTGATTGTGGCTGAGAGCGACATTTAAAACTCTTCGTGATACATAACACCATATCTCAGGCAAGGAACAAATTCGGATATCTTCTTAAATTTGATCATAGCTATTAAACAACATGATGACTTTACTTCATTGTAGCTATAACTTAAAAGCTACGTATAAACTTTCTTTGTCAGCTTTATTTTCTTAAAGGCACAATATACATTAGCAACGATTGAATATTTTCTTCTTTAAAAATGCATACACGAGTTTTATAACGTTTAAATAATGGTTTTAAGTCATGTTGGACCGTTATCACCTGAAAAAATTAGTGCTTAATAAGTACTTTTGTTTCGTTAAAGAAGAAAATTGTAAAGAAGATCATAGTTTGACTTCCATACAAAATATCAAATCACTGTCATTATAGGTGAAAGCAACGGGAGCAAAAGAGGGTCCAAGTAATTGGCCAATGAGTTACTTTTATAAAACTGTAACTGTAAATAAATTTGAAAAGCATTTGAGTAATAATAATAAAACTATTTCTGGGTCATAATGGGCCCTAAAAAGACGATATATCCTTATTTTGAGTGATTGCAATTTTTAAGAATTTTTGTAGAGACAGCCACTTCCAAGGGTAGTTACTTGTAGTTACGGTCCGTAGGGACACAAAACGGAAGAAGTCATTTAACCTCAAGAAAATGTGATTTGTTGGTGTGTGACTTAAATGCCAGCATCAAAGCGATTGATTACTGGATGTAAAGGCCATGGGCTTCATGAAAATAAAACAATTTTCTAGCGTTACATTTGATCATTAGGTGTTCTACTAAATCAAGCTGTATGCCACTATACCATGATCAAAGGATGAGTGTCCAGAATTTTAATTCACCATAACGTGTGTTTGGTATAAATAAGAATATATTTTTGTTTAGTCTAACTATTTAAGAAGATACGTGATGAAACTCTAACCAATAATTTCCCTGTGGCATATTTTAGGACGCAAATTAAACGATCAAATATCTAAATGATAATGAACCGTAACAAACGTTCCGTTCAGAAACGTAATCGCTAATTTTTAGAAATAAATCACTTTCCATTATGTCTTGTGGATGGCAAACAGTTATGTTGTCCCTGTAAAATGTGGAATAGTCTCAAATTCTTTATGATTAGTTATTAGTTTTCCAACGTTTAATTGAACTTGTATATTTTTGTAACAGATTAATATCAAGTCAAACCATTCAGTACTGAAATTGATAAGTATTTGTGCATACCAGAAAATATTAATTTGCTTGAAAAAGACTCCGTTAAATATATTCATGTGTGAAAAAAATAAGATCTTCCTTTTTCGTCTATTATAATTGAACACCCAATGGCACGTATAAATTCGGCGGATGATTACTGGCATAAAGTAGTACCTGAACAGTATACATTAAAAGACAAAACAAATTAATTAAGCAAGAAAAGAGGAAGAAAATTCTCCACTCATATATGTGTATCTGAATAAATCCACAGCGTCTGTTAACACTGTGACAATGGGTCAAGCATATAAGGAAATTCTCCAAGCTCATACTCAGATCTCAGGTAAATGATCGGTCAGGAACTGACACAGAATCTACAATTACCCATGAAAAACCCGAGATTTGAAACCAACGTAGAAAAAAAGTTGTTAAACTTAAGGATAAGATTCGATCCTAGGTTGTCACAGTTTCAACGCAAAGAGCTCATTACCATACGACCATGGCTTTCTCCTCTGAATTGATATACTGACAAAAAACATGAACTGAGAATGTTATACTATGTACCTTAAAATTAAACTCACGAACAAAAGTTTATGATATCTGTATTTTACACTTCGGTTAATATAACTTCTTACTTAATGAACATTCCTATTAAGCATGCCTGAAACATGTCAAATTACAAAATTTGTTCACACAATCAATGATAATAATAAGTTACTCTATGTTTCATATGGATCTTAATCAATGATTTAAAAATCTCTTTTTAATAGAAATATGTCATGTCGATAAACCTTTTTTATTAATCAGTTGAATTGTTTCGTTCTTGACGGCCTTTGTGTTTGTAAAGGCTGATACATACTAGGCAGAAAAAAAATTGATTTAAAATGTTTTCTTTTTGTTAGAATTTAACAACAAAAGTTACATTTGTGTTTGATACGATTCCTAAACCCAGTTTTAAAATGATTTGATACTAAGAAAAAAAGTCAAGAAAAGAGATTTTAAAATATATCAACTTAAATAAAAAAAATTATTATAGAAACACAAAATGATTAACTGATCTTTGTTCCAATTATAAAAGTACATAGAATATTGTGTCATTTTCTATTGTCCATTTCAGTTAAGACCAAATCACATCACGTATTTCTTTTGTAGTTAATTAACGAACAAAAATGTAACAATGATTCAATATTCTAGATCTCCATAAATACTTTCACCTCTGTGTCGAGTAATGATATTGGCCATAAATAAAGGACTTAAAAACTGCTTTTATCCTCCTTCGGGGCATAAATTTCATTATAGAAAGTATAGAATGAAGCCACAAATCTGGAACAAATAGGTTTAATTTACAAATAAGGAAAAAATGACAATACTCAAGAAAACGACCTCGTGATATAACCAAGTGAACTATTTTATTGCATCGATTTGTTTTACTTGACAAAACACAACGAAACATAATTGATTATTTTATGTTTTATTATTTATTATAATATGTTGTGCACGTATTGGGAATGTTTATGCACTTTTTAAATAATTATACCAACTTTTAAGAATACAAAAACTGTATATATCTTACAATTTCATCAATTCAATTCTTTTTGATATAATACAAAAACGTGACACAGACAGGGTATTTGAACTGCTTTTCATCCGTGTCTAAACCATATTGTTGCAAATACTATGACATATCCATTAACATACAATATGAATGTGAAAAACAATGACAACAGTGGTGCTCATACCACAAACCTCTCTATTTTACCGACCGTAACTATAGGTATACTTTAAAACTACGCTGTCAATGGAATCATAATGCATTGAACAGTATGTGTCACCTATTATTACATGTTAAGTCATGTTGCCTCATTATTAAATTCTGTTTTAAAACTCAGTGTTTCTCCATACAATATAGGTTCAACTGCTTTCATACAAAATAAATGAAATGTGCTTCGTTTATTTTGTACTTGAAATAATAAGATCTAATGTCTTACATGAAACATCAACATTTATTTTAGTTTATTATACAATGCAAACTTATTTATGAAAGCAAAACAAAATGTAATAGCATCGCTTATTGTCAGAGACGAATAAGCAATAATATCAAAACCTAGCCATCAAATTGAAAATGTCATATTACGTATGAACTTCTTTATTTCAGTTATTTTTTTAATTTTCCATTAAAACATCAATATCATTATGATTTGATTATTTCAAAGTTATAGCAAATAGTTAACGTTTCATTTCTATTATTTAAGGCTTAGTATGAATACTTATCTAATTATTGCTACAGGTATTGCGTCATCTGTAATGTTTCGGTTTGTTATATGAACCCAAAAGTCATTTCAAAACTCATATTTGTGTTGTAATGGAAAACAACAGTTAAAAAAAACAAAAAAATGCATGCATTTGAAATCCAATGACAATTTTAACCATACTATTTTTACCTTTTAATGCAGTTTAATGTTGTTTTTGGTGCTGATCAAAACGACAAAGTTTTAAGAATGTATAAAAGGCCAACATATTACTTGTAATTGCAAAAAATAAATAAAAATTGTGCTACTGTTTCTATAAAATATATTTCTATGACGTTTTTTTCGACACGTTTGTCATATATATTTTTGCACTACAATATTCATAATTATTTTTGCAGTTGTAAGAGAACACTCAAAATTGACCAAAAACTAAATACATTTAATTGTGTTCGAATCGTATAATTATATACATGCACTCGAGACAATAAAGAATATTTATTTATCCATTTTCAAGGATAAGAAAAAAACAAAAAAGATTAAAAATTCATATATTTAAGTAGCTGCCGGATTCTTTTTGCCATTCAATTTTTTACAAATTCAACCCATATTTTCAGCACTTTCAAAAATAAAAATCATCTAAAATTGTTAATTTATCCGAAAAGATTACACGTTTATGTGTTTCATGTTTCGATCTCTCCTATTTTTTACCTATTTTATTCTGTGTAAAAATGCATGCAATGCTTGCATTTACCATGGCAAATTGGACTTATAAAATTATGTCAACGATTGACAATATTTGAATATTAACAGTAACTCTAAGCTGATGCAAAAAAAAAACTTGAATTGACGTTAAATTGCTTAACCTTAACATTGTACACAACAACATCCAGTTTCAAAGATGTATCAAAATAGAACTCAGAACAATTTTCTACTATGATTAGGTGTCAGGTGAAGACCATATCTAAACAACATTAAGTAATATGGATACACAAAATATGAAATATGAAGCCAGAAAAGCCATTGTGCGTTAATTAAAAGGGAAAAAACGACATTCTTATTCTAAACTTCGGTTTACCCTTTTACAAATTAAATACATGAAAATAGATAAATGTTGACTGAATCTAAAATATCAAAAGATGTACTGTTAGCAAAAGGAAAAGTGTAATTGTTTATATATTTGATAAAACCTTCATAACCCGACTTTTTGTCACGTGATACACGTGTGTGCTCTTGGATAGCAATTAACTATGACAAATCTATTTTATGGCTCAACAGCAAAGGATATACAAACCGTTTTGAAATCTCTGATTCGATGCATCTAAATAATTTTGATAAGAAAACGAATAAATTCTACATGAAGATACTATATGTACACAGATTTTTATATGTCTACCCATAAGGTTTGAAACCCTAGTTTTATATATTGAAAATAATATAATCAAACATAAAAGAGCAATTAGTTTGAGGATAAAACATGTGAATCGATACATAAAGATAAAAATTGAGATCACACATGTATCAAATAATATCAACACTGTAATATGGAATTTTTCAGAAATCATTACTAAAAATATATATCAAATATGCAAAAAGAAGTTAAAATCACATTTAACCTTTAATTTGATATATTGAATAAATGTGTGTGCAGATATTTAATGCGTTCGATAATAATAATAATAATAATCAAATACGAGTATGTGTTAGGGAAAACAAACAAAACTTGTAAGTCGAAAGTTTAAATATTATAAACATGTCGTGTAAACAAATATTATAATTGCCATTCTGTAAGTCGAAAAGATTTGAACATAAATGATTTAGCGTTCAACAATAATTCTTTACACTTTCATTCATTTTTGTTTTTCATAACAATAAAATGTGCGAGAACTTTATAACGGTTTTGTATACAATGTTACATTCTCCATTAATTTGTCTCACGTGCAAGTAAAATATGAAAAAAGAATAAAAGATATTATAATGTATATTTCATTAACAGTTGTCGATGGCAATCCTAATTAAAATGTCCTCAACGCAATAACATCTTTTGGTTATTACTCACATATCAAACGACAACATTAAAGTTTTTTTACGTGATATACTTATCCGTTTTATAGGATTTTGTATTGACCATTTTATGAGTAAACGAAAATTGCAAGATCATGATACTTACAAATGTAAAAAGTATTGAACTGCTCTAATGTAAGTATTTGAGAAAAAAACAGTTCTTAACATATAAAGCATTTGAATAGCCTTATAGAATGTAAAATAAATAATCAACGAAAACTTAAACATGCAAATTTACATTTTCTTAAATTGTTTATTTTGATCCAAAATAACTTAATTATAAGGTTGAATGATTTTACCTTTACAAAACATCTTTTCATTAGTCTAAATTCATTTATGCATCATATTGATATAACAATTTTTCATTGGTCGTTTATATCATTGGCGGTAAAATATTTTCTTTCTTTTCTCCTTGACAATATTTGTCATTCTGTATAAGTTGACCATTAGGATCATATGTTGCTTAAAATTTAAATTTGATCTGATTTACATAATTTTGTTCAGTTTGTACTGAATTTATTTTTGTTTATGGACTGGTGTGGTTTTGTTCACCAGATACAGTTTGTACATTGAAACTGAGAGGATTTTACTTTAGTTCGTTTTCGTAATTGACGGAACTATTTTTGTGGATTTTTCTTTGTAACTTTTAACTTAATTATTAGCCATATCTTGGAATTAAATGGCGTCCAAGGAGACAGACCAGCTTAAAAAGAAACCCCAGAGAGGTAAACGAATTGACTACGGTCAATTAAATGAGTTCGGAACCGATGATAATGTGACAATGTTGATTTAGTATTTCCAAAAATAGATGATTAAGTTCATTTAATTAAAGCCAAAGGTCAAGGATATTTATAGTGCTGAATAATCTTTACTGTAAATACAAATGTGATAATGACACAAACTAAAAATCTAGACGTTTTGACAGAGTAAAAATGTTGTTTGGCAATTTGCATGTAACATATTTCACTTTGTGCTTCGAATTAAACTGAAAGCAATTTGGCAACATCATTCTTTCATCAGGCATGTAAATGTAACAAACAATTCTCTGACCTCATTTCAGTGCTATATTAAGAAACTTGAGTGGTAAGCGTGTACAAGTATATTTCAAGTAGAAAATAAGAAGGCAAATGATCAGTTCAGTGGTGATAGCCGTGATCGTATAGTGGTTAGTACTTCGCGTTGTGGCCGCGACAACCCAGGTTCGAATCCTGGTCACGGCATTGTCTGTGACAGTCGCTGTCTCGGCACAGCTGGACTTTTTTCTTTTATAAAAAAATAAACTTACAATTGTAAATTTACTGACAACCACAAGATAAATAGTGTATACAAAGATCAAATTAACAAAAATACATAGAAGAATATTTTGGACTTTATTTTTCATTTCAACTTTAAATATTATCAAAAACAATATCTTGAAATTGCTATTACCATTAGCAATATTGAACAAAAATTATCTAAATTTGAAGATGATACAATTGTTGTACTCGATGGCACTGATGAATCTATAAATGAAGTTCTAAACATATTTACTCGCAGTTTTTGTCTTTGTATTCATGCCTTTAAGTCCAATTTGACGAAACTAAAGTTGTTTGGATTGGTTAACTCAAATATAGTTCAATAAAGCTTTAACACTAAATGGAAATTATTTAGGAACCAATTTATTTATAATATGTTAAGTATCAAATTCCATGTTGATCTTAAGAAAACAGGAGCAAAATGCCGAAAATATTATCCAACTGGAAACGAAGAAACTGAAGTCCTATTGGAATTTTTCATGTAAAGAAATTCATCAGTTGTGGCATTGGTTATTTAAAATTAAAGAAAAGTGAAATAAAAAAATGATTTTTTAGAAGGACATTTTGACTGCATATTACATGCTTTGTAAACTTTTAGAAGCAAAGGAAAATGATGAGTTTTTTTACTTATCCAATATTCTATAACTCTTTGATAACTATTTGCAATTTATCTGTGTTCGATAAAACCTGGTTCAATGAAGGTGTACATGTCATAGGTGATATGTTGTGACCAGACGGACAATTCTATAATGTAAATGAATTTAATAACAAATATTACATATTAAATTATACTTACTTTGTAAATTGTCTTGGTATTGTAAGTAGTGTATCTAGTTTCTTTTCAACTTATGAAAGAACAATCAATGTCCTTCAAAGGCATTTTGTACCACAGTTCTTAAAAGTTATTTTAAGATGTACAAAGGCACATACTATATAAGGTTTTTGTTAAAAATCAAGGTAAAAACCTACTTGTATATCAAAATGGTGTGAACAGGTAAACATAATACATAGCGAAGATGATTAAATTTACTTTTTTCTTTGCCTTGTAAAATAGTAAAGGATTCAACCAAAACATTCAATTGTTTCAGTCCAGAGTAATTCATGGAATAATAGCAACTACATGTAATTCATTACTTTTAGAAATGACATTAAGAGATAATGGACTATTTTTGTAAAAATAAGATGGAATCATAAGAACATCTGCTTTGGTGTTTTCCAGCAACAAACACTTTAATATTTTCTGTTTTTGAAAAATATGGCAACTTTATAAATTTGCTCAGCTGTTGTAACTTTATCTTAGTTTGAAAAACTGCAATAAATCTTTTTTTCTTCTTCTGAAAAGATATATTTACAACTTTAGAGTAAAATAACAGATACCAAATTGTACAATAGCACAGCAATATATAAAATACCAGTTTGTAATTTTGAGAGAGAAAGCATTTTTTCAATTTTATGATACCCTTTTAAGACCTGGAATCATTTTGATTGAAAAGATAGATCCACAGTTGTCCATTCTTATGTTAGTATACATACAAACGATATCCAGAAGTATAAATAACGTACAAATAATATTTGCAAGACCTTTTTTTCATACTTTTTTGGTTAAAATACATAAAACGAAGTTCTTTGTTAATTGAATTGTATGTGACATTTGTAATTATAGAATTGAGATCAAGGTCAAATAAACACTTCCAATACCAATACATGTACATGTATATTTTTGTTATTGTAAATCATTAGTTGTGCACATACATATTTTACGGTATAGAGTAATATGCCCTCAACCTACATACATTGTATAATTATCTATTGACGAGGAACAATGAACATGGAACAATAGCCAGTCAAAAAATAGCATAACTTAATGGATGGTAAACAATGCATTAGCGAATAAAAAAAACCAACACTTATTTATCGTTTTTACTATCTTCCATTACTTACTATTGGCGTATAAAACGGATAGCGACTATATAAAAAGCACCGTAGAAATGCCATTTTTGAATGTATTTATTTCATGCCACAATTTTAAACATGAATTGCATTTTCCTTTTATCAACCTTAGTGACAAGAGTAGATAAAATGAAAATCATGACAGACAGATACAAAAGAATTTACATTTTTTGTCTAATAAACGCAAATGTCAAAGATTAGGAGACTTTAGTCTTCTTTGCACAAAAAAAATAATTTATTACATATAAATAAAGCGAAAAATTAATCATATTTCCAGAGCAAATATAAGGTCAGATATGACACAAATGTACTATACTTAAAAAAAGAATTTGTTAAACGCAAATGACGTTAAGTCAAAATATTTGCACGGTCGTGCAACACTGTATTTACGGAGTCGCAAAAGCAGCCGGGGTATCTGGTAAAAAAACATACTAGTACATGTAAATAGTTCTATAAAACAAGAACAATTTACATACTCCGAACTAAATATTGTATTTACAAAAATGCACATTTGGCGGATATGACATTTTATTTATACGAAGGTGTTTTTGTTACAAATGGGAGCAAAATGTAATTGTATTTACTAGGTTCTCTATAATTGAAGATTTTTCAAACATAACGTTGTTCTTGTTTGTTTTTGTCTTTTACTGTATACCTTTTAAAGCATATATCAATAAATTCAAAACAAAGAATGTCGTTTATGACAAAAATACAATAAGGTGTTTTTTGTTTTAAAACGAAGCACATGCCAATTAATTTCAGCTACCCTCTTGCCTTCTTTGTGCTAGCATTTCAATCAATTTCTATTCATTGCAAGGTTGATCTAGATAAAAGATCAAGAAAATAAAAGTTGCAGCATAATAAACTTCAAACGTTTTTGTCAACGTTCTGTGAAGTGGCAATTCATTTCCAGTAAAGTTTTGCCAGGGCTTCTTCTTTGAGTAAACATAAAAAGTATGACGAGTGAAGTCTCATGTGTTTTATGACAACGCTTATCACATTCAAGTAAGAAAAAAAAACTCTTTAGTAAAAAACAGTTAGAAAGAGATCACGTTCAAGCATTGTAGGATAAAAACAATCAAAAAGCAATACAATAATTTGATATTTGCGTTCTTATGACGCCACATCGTTTTGCTATGATTATGATTTTTATTTTCGCAAAACTGTTTCAAAACTATTATTTTGTCCCGGATAAGCGTTGTGGAATAAAAAGAGAAATAAAATGATGATCTGGAAGAGCGAGTTATTACAAAACAAACCACACAAGTTATGCCAGGATCTTAACTTGTTAATTTTCATAAATGTTGGATAAATGTTCAATAATACGAGTATTAAAACGTACAAATCTGCAAAATATTTAGAGTAAACGTGATTATCTATAATTTTATTTTCTACAGCAATATAGTTATATTAAACGTATACATTTCAAGTTAATTTATACAAAACTGAACGTAGATATAGACAAATAATTTTCAAGGTATCAGCGATATTTATCAAGCTTATTTTATGCCATATATCCTATTAGTCTACATCTTGATATATACGTTGATAATATTAACTTATTGAAGTTGAAGATATACCATGCTCATCCTCAGGTAAAATATTTCAATCACAAAAAGCTATTGAAATCTATTTAATTCTAACTGAATATGTCATAGTTGAAAAAAGAATGAAAAAATTGCGGTTGGGAAGCTGCGTTCCCTAGATTACGGTTCAAGTAAAGTTTGTTCTTTCTTAAATTACTGCCAGTATTTTAATGACACTATATCTTCATATTGTGACCAGCTATAGTGTGTAGAATTTTAAACAGATCATATATATTTTGTATGAAATCAAAACAAGTTTGTTTTATACTTACAAAGAGACTGTGTAGCAATTATCAATATTTCTTAATATCAAACTTGAGCATAGTATATTTTTAATGATCTGATGATGTTAAGAGATATAGTTTTGAGTTTTATATAAAATAACGAAAATACTCTAATAAATCATTCTAGTATATATATATTTATACAAAAAGAAGAAGACTTGATCTATGAGCGGCGCGGGCAATACAAAATTGCATTCGATTCTCTTAGCCGATGTTATCGTTCAATATTTTCTATAGTTATATAACTTATAATAATAAATGTAAATAAAGCTGGCTACAAGAGTGATTAACCATAACTTACCAGCAATACGTGTATTATGACATCATTCTTACAATTATTTACCATTGATTGTATGTTCTTAAATTAAATTGATGAAAAGCAGATTGTAATCAGGCTTTTAAGTAACATATTCTTGGCAGAAATACTGCAAAGAAATTAAAGAGAAACTGCCCATTTCCTAAGATGAGCACATTTTGAAGGTCACGTTGTGGTATCGTTTTCCTAAGAAATACAAAGTTACAAATGGTACATCAAAACACTGTCGGACCTTATATTATATTCTAGAAAACAGCTTTATATATGATAGATAGCCTCAAACAATGACGGAACATGCCTTATCTCTTAACGATGTGCTAACCTTTGTTTGAAAGAAAACATTCAAGAGAAGTGTTATACGATTATAAGCAGACGACAAATGAATGCAGATGACTATGGTTTAAAGTATAAAGTTACATGGCTAAGGAAATTGTCAGCTTATCATTTTACCATGCAGTACGATGACATTTTAGCGCATAAAAAATGCACTCGTTCATCAATCATAATTGAAATCCAATGATATTTTTGGAATAAAATAAGAACCATGACTTTGTTGTGTTGCACGTTCCGGCACTTATTTCATATACTGCCGTCCAAAAAAATCGCTTTGTTTTAAAAAGTCTAAACGGAACTTTCATATTCATACACCCTCGGGGTATAAACTTCATTACAGAAAGTATATAATGAAGTCACAAGGCTGGAAAAAATAGGTTAAATTTATAAACAAGGGATTACAAAGACAATACTTAAGAAAACGACCTTGTGATGTAATTCAGAATTTTCATTGTGCGACTATTCTATTGTACCGAATTGTTTATTTTACAAAACATAACGGAACCATAATTCATTGATTTATTCAAACATTTTTGATATTGATTAATATCAAAACCTAGCTATCCAATTGAAAATGACATATTACATATGAACTTCTTAATTTCAGTTAGATTTGTATTTTCCAGTTAAAACATCAATACCATTATGATTTGATTATTTTAAAGTTATCGCAAATAGTTAACGTTTCATTTCTATTATTTAAGGCTGGTTTAGACTATGCAGGTTTTGGCAAGCAACCATGACTACTTATCTATATATTGCTATAGGTGTTACGTCATCAAATGACTTTAAACAATATGATATTTAGTGAATATTTTAATATTTTTTTGTCATAGTAAAAGTAACAATAGTACTTTATTTGTATAATTTTTCCCAAGTACATGTATGTTGATTTAATGATTTGTTTAATGAGTAAGAACAATTTAAAGCACGACATTCATTCAATATTCATCTATAACGTTTGAGAAAATGGTGTATTGATAACAAAACATTACTTCCAATATTGTTTCAAAAAGTTTTAATAGAACATATGCTATGTTTCTTTCTGAATTGTTTTTCATTCTCAATCATTGCGGTTAGATTAAGATTTTATCTGTAACGTCTCGGTTTGTCATATGAACTAAAAATTCATTTCAAAACACAAATTTATTTTGAAATTGAAAACAAACGTTTAAAAACGAAAAATGCATGCATTTGAAATCCAATAACATTTTTTACCAGAATATTTTATATTTTAATACAGTGTGGTTTTTGCTGTTGATCAAAATGACAAAGTTCTGAGAATGTATAAATGGCCAACATATTACCTATAATTACAAAAATGAATAAGAATGTTGCTACTGTTTCGATAAAATATATATCTATGACAGTTTTTGGGATAAGTTTGTCATGTATATTTTTGCACAACAATTTTCATAATTATTTTGCTGTTGTTAGAGAACACTCCAAATTGAATAAAAAGTAAGTCAATTTAATTATGTTGGAATCGTATAATTATATAATTGCACCCGAGACAATAAAGAATATTTATTGTGTCCATTTTAAAGGATAAGAAACAAACCAAAAATATTAAAATGCATATATTTAAATAGCAGCCGGATTATTTTGCAATGCAATTCTTTGGCAATTTCAAAAATTAAAATCATCTAAAATTGTTGAATTATCTAAAAAGGTTACACGTGTATGTGTTTCATTTTTCTATATCTCCTACTTTTTTTATTTATTTTGTGTTTACAAATGCATGCATTGCTTGCATTTACCATGGCAAATTGTACTCATAAAAATATGTCAACAACTGTAACTGTGAGCTAATGCAAAAATCTTGAATTGACATTTAATTGATTAACATTAAAGTTCTATCTAAATACAACACACAACATCATCCAGTTTCAAAGTAGAACTCAGAACAATTTTCTACAATGAATGGTGTCAGGTGAAGACCATATCAAAACAACATGAAGTAATAAGAATTCACAAAACATGAAGCTAGAAAGGAGATTGTGCGTTAATTAAAAGGAAAAAAATAAAAACGACATTCTTATTCTTAACTTCGGTTCATTGTTTATATATTTGATTTAAACTTCATAACCCGACTGCGTGTCACGTGATACACGTGTGTGCTCTCGGATAGCAATTTATTATGACACATTTATTTTATCGCTCAACAGCAAAGGATATACAAACCGTACAAATACACCAAAACTGTAATATAGAAATGTTTAGAAATCATTACTAAAAATAAATCTAATATGCAAAAAGAAGTAAAAATCACATTAAACTTTTATTTGATATATTGAATTAATGTGTGTGTGCAGATATTTAATGCGTTCGATACTTAATAACAACAATAATAATAATGATGATGATAATAATGATAATATTAATAATGATAATAATAAAAAAAATAATAATAATAGAAATCAAATAAGAGTATGTGTTTGAGAAAACAAAAACAACTTGTAAGTCGAAAGTTTAAATATTATAAACATGTCGTGTAAACAAATATGATAAAGGCTATTCTGTATGTCGAAAAGATTTGAACAAAAATTATTTGGCGTTCAACAATTCTTTACAATTTCATTAATTCTTTTTCATAACAATAAAATATGCGAGGAAACTATAACGGTTTTGTATACAATGTTACATTCTCCCCTAATTTGTCTCACGAGAAAGTTAAATATGAAAAAGAATAAAAGATATTATAATGTATATTTTATTAACAGTTGCCGATGTCAATCTTAATAAAATGTCCAAACTCAATTACATCTTTTGGTTTTTACTGACATATTTAACGACATATTTATATAAGTTTATACGTGATATACTAAACCCTTTTTACAGGATTGTTACGGGACATTGTATGAGTAAACGAAAATTGCAATATTATGATTGATGATTACAAATGTAAAAAATATTGAACTGCTCAAATGTCAATATTTGCAAAAGCAAAGTTTTTTTATCATATAAATCGTTTGAATACCCTTATAGAAGGTAAAATAAGTAATCAACGAAAACTTAAACATGCAAACTTACATTTTCTAAAAGTATTGAATCGTCTTTACTGTTAATACAAATGTAATCATGACACCAACTACAAATCTAGACGTTTTGACAGAGTTAAAATGTTTTTTGGCAATTTGCATGTAATTTATGTTTCAAAAAATCATTAAAATGGCTGAATATCATAACATATAAAAGGATAAGATTGCCTTTAATGGTCGACTTTAGAAAGGTGTTGTTGCAACGTTGCATTTTTGGTTTGAAACGAATTTAAATGATTAACTGTTACTTGAAATGGAAATATCACTTTTTGCATAGAAATAAACTGAAAGCAATAGAGCATCAAAATTCTTTCATCGGACATGTAAATGTTACAAACAATTATCTGACTGCATTTCAGTGCTATATTAAGCAACTTGAGTGGTAAGCATGCGTAAGCATATTTCAAGTAGAAAATAAGAAAGCTTATCATCAGTTCAGTGGTGATAGCCGTGATCGTATAGTGGTTAGTACTTCGCGACAACCCAGGTTCGAATCCTGGTCACGGCATTGACTTTGACAGTCGCTGTCTCGGCACAGCTGAACGTTTTGTTCCTTTGTATATAAAAAAAAAACTTAAAAACTTACAATTTTATATTTACTGGGAACCACAAGATAAACAGTGTATACAAAGATCCAATGAATGAAAATATATAGACGAATATTTTTGATTTTATTTTTCATTTCAATATTAAATATTATCAAAGACAAATATCTGTAAATTGTTATTACAATTAGCAATATTGAACATATATCAATTTGCAGATGATACAATCGTTGTACCCGATTGCACTGATTGATAAATCTTTAAATTAATTAAATATGAATTATTTAATTATTTATTTAATTAAATATGAATAATTTAGTTCGCAGGCAAATGGTAAATTCGATAGAATTCGGAATACAACTGGTTAGAATTGCCTTAGATGGGATTTGAAATAAATTTTTGCAAGAAAATTAAAATGATTAACATGGAACAAAACAAATCGTGAAATAGCCAGTCGAAAAATTAGCATCGCGTTATTGTAAACAATGCATTAGCGAATTTGTTTCGCGTATCACTGCTTGTATAATTTACTTTGAAATTGATAGTTATGCTTAACAATATTAATGAAGGTAATTAATATTACGAACGGAATGGGGAAAGGAACTTTACCATTCTAGCATCATTCTAATACTCTAATAAATCGTTCGGATTTATATATCTACATTCATATACCTAATATAATTAACAAAAGGAGAAGACTTGATCTATGAACGCACTGGCAATACAAAATTGCATTGGCTTATTCTGACTGAAGTAATCTTTTAAGTACTTCTATGATTCTATCACTTATAATAAATGTAAATAAAGCTAGCTGCATAAGTATTTAACCATATCTGACCAATAATCAATGTATCATGACATCATTCGTACAATTACTTAACATTGATTGTATGTTCTCACTAACCAGATAGAAAAATCCTTAAATGTTACTAAAAATAGCGGTGTTGGAAAATCTTATCTCACATGAGCTTATCTCACACTCAACGTGCAGAGGTTCTAAATAATACGCGATTCACTCCTATTTTAACAAAAATTAAACGTCAAAAGGTCAAAATGTATTAAAAATTTGTAAGCTAATCTATTAAATTGTCTACGGAATCAAAATAGATTGATATTAAGTAGCTTTCACACTGCAATGAGTCCTACTCTACCTAGATCCGCCCTTTCCAATAACGATCTGTTACTAAAAATAGCACACTTTAAAATATCGAAACGTTCTTCGTAAAATCGGATATTATGACACTTTGCCTGAAAAACATTCATGTTTTTTGTTATGATAACGATGCTTTTTGATGACGAATCTCATTTTGATATATTTTAATTGAATATTCGGCCAAAATAACCGAAAAAGTAGAAAAACCTTTGCAAACGGTAAACGCTTTTTTGTCAACCATTGAAGTATGGACTGAATTCCTTATAAACACTTATATTTTGGCACTTTCCGTTTTTAATATCGATGTGTTTCATCATGATAACCTTGCTTTTTCATGAGGGGTCTCATATGAATTTATTTTCATTAAATTTTTCACACATAAACTTGGTCAGAACAATTTTTTGCGGACGTACATAATGCTTTTTAATCATAGAAAGTCAGGCGCCTAAGCCCCGCCCCCTTTTCAAAACTAGTAACGTTGTAATGGGCGTAGCAAGTAGATTCACTGATATGTGTGTGTTCAGGTGAGTGAGAAAAATAATCAACCATTGGGTTAGATAGAGGATAGGGAAATCCCAACCCTCGGGCAATCGGTTCCATCGGGAACTCGCCAAGGCTCGTTCCCGATGGAACCGATCACCCTCGGGTTGGGATTTCCCTATCCTCTATCTAACCCAATGATAGATTCTATTATTCTAAGCTCAAAAAAGAGGATTGTTATCAAGCTTTTAAGTAACATATTCTTTGCAGTCATACTGAAAAGTACTTATAGATAACACTATTTATGCCCTTAGATGAACACATATGTAAAGGTCACGCTTTTGTATCGTTTTCTTAAGTTGAATACAAAGTTACAAATGGCACATCAAAACATTATCTGATCTTATTCAAAATTCTACAAAACAGCTTTTTATATGATATATTGCATCGTTGAAATCTTATACAACAACAACGGAACATGTCTTATCCCGTAACGATGTGTTAACCTTTGGTTAACACAGAAAGTGATATACGATAATAAGCAGTCGACATATTCATAACTTACAAAATGCGACTGACTATTGTTGTAAGTATTATTATTTAAGCATATTTTAATGCATAGACAAATGTGCATGTCCATCAATCATGACTGACATTCGAAAATATTTTGTGAACTGACACATAAATATTTAGATCAACATCGTTTCCACATTCATACCTCATTCCTTAAATCGAATCGTGACAGGAAGACACGAAGTACCACACAAAGAAAAAAAACTTCCTATAAGACTTTCACATCGTCATTTATTTCATGTGAAATATCGGGCAATAAATCAACATCTACATTGTTTCTGGAAATATATTATCACTTGCTCATACGTTTCTATTGAAGATATGAAAAGGAAGAAAACTGTACACAATAAAATTATACAATGTCCAGTTTTGGAAATCTACAGAATTATTAATAATTAAGTTCGCAGGCACTTGGTATATTTGATAGAATACTGCAGACACTTTCACAAAAAATCTTACGATTTATCTTAAGTTTTTGACTAAATATGATAATCGGAAGTTAAATCTTTAGTCATTTTCACAAAGCCAATCGTTAGTTAAAATTTTAATCACTAACGATAAATCTTACGATAAGAACATTCCTAGCACGGTTCATTTGATATTGATTCGCATGCTCTATATTTGATTTTAAAATTAATAAGAGTGAACACAATGAAGTAACAATAAGAAGAAACGATTATTCAAACTGATATATTTTCTATCTTGATTGAAAACAATTTTATGTATCTAAGTGATTCAGAAACATAGTCTACTAGATCAAGTCATTATAAATAAAAGGGTGCCACTAGTACATGCTGGGAATGAAATCGAACCTATTAAATTGTACAAATTGTAAGTTTTCAAAAATTCTATGTACAGTTCACATTTTAACTATTCATAACCCTCCCCATCATGACGTCATCAAGTCTTGACGTCCCTAATGTTTATGTTGAAAAAGGTGAACAATTTAATTTGTGTTTTTTATAAAATACTGTTTGCTAAATATATATTTGTCCTTCCATTTTTTGTTTGTTTTTACTCTGTTTAGATAAACATTACATGATATTTTACTCTTAAGAGAGGACAAATTATAACAAATTATAGTACATACTATAGTGGTTATGAATTATAATATGTGGGGAAATGATGTTGAGAATCTTCAATTATAATAAAAAAGAATAAAAATAAAGTCAAAGCTATATATAGATCTTACATGTACCATACATGCTTTGAATAGGCATAAAATGTATAATCTGCTTTGAATTATAAACAATGGTTCTTTTTGTGTCCGTTCAATACTAGACGAACAACAATTTATTTAGAAATTGTCTTGGAAGTTTCAACTGGCGACTGGTTTTTTTTTTCACAGACAGGAAATTCATATATATTGTTATAATAAAAAAATTAGACATAAGATCATACATGATAATGAAGTGACGTGAATAAAAAAAGGAACGTTTACCATTGTTCGAGTCGCCATCAAGATACAAATACACTTTTACTTAACATTATATCAAGCAATAGTCCATTTCTTCTAAACACAAACAACCCATTTTAGAGATTTTTGTTTTGTAAAACTGAATGTATATTGTCTGGTTTCGATACTCACATTAAAGAAACAATAATGCCCTGATAAGAAAGTTCACGTGGATACGAAATTGAATTGTTACCATTAAGTCGGAAATGTGACGAATTTCAAATATCAATCTTAGTTTTAATATGTGCGAACTTGATACGAATAAAACATATTTTGTATCACAAATGCTGACATTTATTTGAAGATACATTATCTTCTTTATCACTTATATTTTTACTTTTTTTGTCTTTTCAATCAGTTGCATATGATAGTTTTGTACAACTAACTTTTCCAATAATAAGCAAACCTACCTGATTTAACCTAATGAAATTGTTAACTTAATATGCTTTAGAAAGTAAAAATTTGCCTAGTGACTTAAAGAACAAAACTCAACGTTGATCATCTTTAATCACAAAGCTCAGCAGACCATGTGTTCAAGCCAATTTCTGTTTTGGTATGTATAAATACAATACCGAATGACTTTTAATCAATCACTCAGGAGTGCCACAATGACATAAGAAGAAAACTAAATAAGGTTGAAATTTAATTTCCAAGATATTACGACATCTATTCCTGAATAATTTACTTATCAATTTCCTACGGTATTTCAAATGCCTATAACTTAAACGGTATAGTTGTAATATGTTTCATTATAAAATCCCATACAGAATAACTAAAAAATACCAGAGAATGATATTCATTATGGGATATCGTCGTTTTAAATCAAATTAAAAAGAACGTTTTTTAAAAATAATTTATAAATGCATAAATATAGCATCAGGTTCATCTGGTTGAAGTCCCAAAACCAACTACAGCATGCTAGACATTATGTTTTACTGATTCAAAAAATAGAAGTAGCATTTTGAATATTATAGCCTACTTATTCAATCACTGTATCAAAATAAAGCTCCATTATATTTGGAGTAACAAATACATGTAAGCGTTAAAGTTTAATAACTGGAAAAAATTCAAATTGGCCAAAGGTTTGAATTATTGCACAAATATCCAGTTAGATAACAGCTATTGGTCAAACAGGGATGTTGAATGCAGTATAATTGTTATCAATCATCGGTAAACAATGGATCATTAACATTATAATTAATTTGTTGTAATTACTTTAGTAATATTGAGAAAGTTGGTGTCCGAGAACATCTTTTGTTTGTTTCTTTGTTCGTAACATAAACAAATCATTTTATTTAACATTAGTAACTTTTGATTGCATGTGTTAGAGATTTCCACCTCATTTGTAAAAATTGTTTGAGTATTCGATGTTTTAGTAATATACGTTTGCTGATATTGAAGTACATTATCTGTACACAAATGTTTATCTAGCATATCTGCAGTACGTAGATAAGAATGGAGTAACAGATAACAATTACCGTTTAAAATTTGATCATCTATCGAAATTTTTACTTGAAGGAGAGGAAAATATTTATATACTGTATCATGAAGGTTCGGTGGTGTATTCTTAGTAAAATAAAGTGTTTTTTTCCCCTAATTTATTCCCATTTAGCATTGATTCTTGCCTTAGAATAAATATAAATTCTTCAGCGGATCTGTTTCGTACACTCCGCAAAAAGAAAATCTCCGTTGGCACACTATTTGAGCTCGATTGCAAAAAGATTTTGAAGCTATTTTTTTTATATTTTATGATATCATTATATGGCAGAAAAGTGTTTCAGGATATTGCAATTGCTGACACATTTAAGTGAGTGAATAAAAGTGACATTACGCTCACAGAATTTAAATTAATTCATTATTATTATTATTATTATTATTATTATTATTATTATTATTATTACATTATAGTGGATGATAATTGTAAATGTTTTTATAAAGCAAATTCATTATTAACGTTAATGTATTTATTAAGATAAATTATGATAATGTCAATTTGAATACTTTTCCATAAGATTAAACAGTTAATTTGATTAGAAATTCCTTTAAGTAAAGTAATCGAAATGTTTAGGAAAGCTTTTATAATACTTTGTTAATCTCCAACTTAGATTGAATTAAGAAAAAAGAAGTGTACATCTGTGTTCTGACAGCAACTGGCAAATCCGTTGCTGTGACAAAATTTTTGAAGGCTATCAACAAACAATGATCATCATTTGGCAACATATTATAACACGATTCCTGTGTTGCAATTTATTATTACGCAGCTGTTTTTCCAAACTACATTAAAACTCAAAATAAGTCTTGGGTACTGTGTAGTATCAAATAAGTTTGATTTAAACTACCTGGCAAAACACGGTGCGACACTTTATATTATCAAAAATCAAACGAAAATGGTAACCATAATCCGTTAACCCAGCCATGATCTAGTATTAAAACAAATCTTTAAACTTATAATGTTAAATATTTTTATTCCTTTGACCATCCTTTTTATGTAATATCTTATTCAATTCCACAGCAGAATTTTTGGCAATTTCAATCTGCCAATCTTACAAGAATAAGAATTAAGATTTTTATATCCATTTATTAATGAACTTAATCGTATTGTTCCCCGAATAACGCCATCCAAGGGCGACAACTCGAATCCGGTCTTAAATGAAAGGGTCTATATATATTGAGAGAAATAAAGAAACCTGGTGTTCGTTAGTAGAACAGAAAAAAAATTGAGATGCCGAATAAGAACTTTTCATTATTGTATAAGATATTTCTGCTGAAGGAGTAAAGCAAGTCTAGAAGCGCAGCAAGTTCAAAGGCGCAGCAAGTAAGGAGTGAAGCAAGTCCAAAAGCGCAGCAAGCCAAGGACCACAGCAAGTCTATGAGCGCAGCAAGTTAAAAAGCAGCAAGTCCAAAAGCGTAGCAAGTCCAGGAACGAAGCAAGTCTAGAAGCGCAGCAAGTCTAAAAGCGCAGCATGTCCAGGAGAGAAGCAAGTCCAAAAGCGCAGCAAGTATAGAAGCGCAGCATGTCCAAAAGCGCAGCAAGTCCAAAAAACGCAGCAAGCCCAGGACCACAGCAAGTCTATGAGCGCAGCAAGTCTAGAAGTGCAGCAAGTTTAGAAGTGCAGCAAGTCGAAAAGCGCAGCATGTCAGGAGAGCAGCAAGTCCTGAAGGGCAGCAAGTACAGAAGCACAAGGAAGGGATTAGTTTAGCAAGTCCTCCAAGTAAATAAGACAAAGTCACCTTAAATAGAGGACCCACACAGACGTCTGACACTATCAAAATAGGAAATCAAGTATTTTTCAGTTTTATAATGTTCAAATTATTAAACTAATTGACTTGGCATTCTTACTTTTCATAGATTTTTAATCCTCTTACAAAATAATTACCTGACAATACTTACAGATTTGACATGATGTCGGTAGCACACTTATTTTACGTATAACATTAATATCTGTTATGGCCGAGTATATATACATTTTTGCAAACAACTCTGATCATACTACATAATTATTGCTAAAATTAATGTGTTAACAACGCAAAAGACTTTTAACAATACGATATAGAGTGAATGTTAAACTTGTATTTCCTTTTTGTTAACACACTTAGCAACAACGAATTGTTTTAAATTATTTCCCAAGTAAGTTGATTTAATGGTAATGATTAAAAAAGTAATAACGGCATTCAATATTCACCTCTCACGTTTGAGAAAATGAATATTACAAAACAACTTCCAATATTATTTCAGAAATTCATATGTGAACATATGCAATGTTTATTGCTGAATGGTTTCTCATTTTCAATTATTGCTGTTAGATTAAGATTAGATTTAACATGTAATGTTTCAGCTTGTCATATGATCCCAAAATCATTTCGAAACTCATATCCCTGTTGCAATTTGAGACAAAAGTTTAATCAGAAACTATAACATACCTTTGAAACCAAACACCTAATGATAACTTGAACCAGAATTAGGATCTTATCTTTTAATACAATGTGATTTTTTGCTGCTGGTCAAAACAACAAAGTTTAAGAATGTGTGTATTTGTACAACAATATACATACTTATTTAATGAGTCGTCAAATTAAACAGTAGGAGGAAACCTTTAAAGAACACTCAAAATTGAATAAAAACTGAATACATTTATTTATGCTGGAATCGTTTAATTATTTAATTGCACCGGAGACAATAAAGAATATTTATTGTATATATTTTCAAAAATAAGAAACAGACTAAACAAATTACGAAGATTAAAATACAAACATTTTAACAGCTGTCGGTTTCTTTTTGCCATGCAAGTTTATGGCAAATTCAATCCATAATTTTACGCACTTAAAACAATGAAAATTATATAAATTTGTTAAATTATGTAATAGGTTTAAAAGTTTACATGTTTGATTTTTCTATATTTCCGTTTTTAATAAAAAATACATGCTAGGACTGTATTTGCCATGGCAAATTGGACTTATAAAATATGTCAACGCTTGACATTATTTTAAATATTAACAGCCTATATGTTTTACTATAACAGTGAGCTGACGAAGAAGCCTTGAATTGACCTTAGATTGATTAACCTTTACATTTTATCTAAATGCAACATACAGCATAGGTGTCAGGTGAAGGCGATATCTAAACAACATGAACTAATATGAAAACATTAAATAAAGAAGGAGATTGTGCTTAAATCAGAACAAATAGCATTCAGATTACAAAATAGAAAAGCGTATGGACATCGGTTAACCCTTTTAAAATTAAAAAAGCCTCAACTTATAAATCTTGTCTGAAACTTCAGATATCAAGCTTTAGGATATACTGTTAGCAAAGGAAATGGTGCAACTGTTTTATATATTTGACATACTTCATAACCTGTGTCCATATCACGTGATACAAGTGCATGCTCTCAAGGACATATTTTACGTCGCAACAATTTTGGAAAAGTACAAACAATATGGTTTTGAAATATGTGATTCGGTGCATTATAATGACTTTAAAATATGCGTTAAGATAAAACATGAACACACATGTATATATTTATTTAGTATATGCAAAAAATGAAATTTGTATAATAATAAGATTATATTAGAAAAAATAAAACTAATTATCAAGAGCAAGAACTTTTAATAAACCTGTAATTCTGTACTATAACAGTAACATGAGATCAAACGTGTATTGAAAAAGTAATATTAAAGCTGTTATATGGAACAATTTTACAAAAAGGAATCCAAGAAGTATTTGCAAAACGGAAAAGGTAATCACATATACAAAGTAACTGGAATGTAAGAATTAAATATACTATAACATGTATCAATTTATCAATTTGATATATTGAAATAATAATTTGAGAACTCAGTACTTTGTTATGAAAATAATAGAAATCAAGCACGTGTGTGGGGAAAGAAGACAACTTGTAAGTCGATAGCTTAAATATCATAAATATTTCATTCAAACAAATATTGTTATTATAAAAGATATTCTGTAAGGCAAAAATATTTAAACAGAAATAATTTGGCATTTAACAATTCTGAACAGTCCCATTAATTCTTTTAATGATGAAAAATTAATGGGCTTGGAAATTATAATGGTTTTGTATACAATGTTACATTCTCCATTAACTTGTCTGGCGAGAAGGTAAAAAATTAAAAAGTATTTACGGTGACAATCCTAATTAAATTGTAAAAGAAATGTCAATAATACGCAATAGAAACTTTCAGTTATTACTTACATATCAAATGGGAACAATGACATCAGTTTATTCGTGATATACCAAAACTTTTTTATTATAAGATTTTGTATTGACTTTTGTATGAGTAAACGTTTAAGCATTGTATACAGAATACAACTATTATTTTATTATACAGACAAATGTGAAACATATGGAATTTCTCAAATTTAAGCTCTTGAAAAATAAACATATAAGGCGTTCATATACGCTTATAGATAGAAAATACCATGCCAGTGTCTGATATTGCAATATTTTTAGACAAGGCTTAGAAAAAAGAAGAGAGCCTTGCCCTGTATTGTGTTCATGCCGAACCTGACAGGTTTTATCCTGTGCTAGGGAGCTTGAGGAATGTTGCACTTATTTATTATCCCCCATGTACAGACTCAATCGAAGCGAGTCTGCAATTTTCATCTCATTTTGTTGGGATTAATGCTTCTGAAGGATCACTTTGTTTCCATATTTTTTTTTAATATCGGAAATCTTTAGTATTTTATTTGTCGTGTGTTCAAATTATTGCATTAGTTTTCTTTCTTTCAACTGCAAATGAAACAAAAACCTGTGAAAAACGTCTCTAGTTCATGTCGCACAAGGGTCATATCAATCAAAAATAGTCCAAATGTTTTTAGTCAGATAAAATCTAATACTTAAATGTTAATTTGATTCAAAGTTTACCAGTTTTATATTAGATAATATTCCATTCCCTTCATTTCAATATATATTGACGTGTCGGATAAGCTGAGAGTTACTGGTAAAGCTAAAGTTGTCATGTCTTTTATCAGCAGAAATGAATGTTTTTACATGAAAAATATTAAATAAATAAGCATCAAAAACTATAACATGCAAATATACGTTTTATTAAAAAATACTTTGATACAAAAGTAATCATAATACCATTTTGAGTTTGCTTTGAAATTAACATGTAACATACGTCAAGAAATCTTCACTCTTGCTGATCATTTTTACATATTAAACTACGAGATTGAAAGATGAAGTTGCAACGTTCTTTCCATTTCTGGTTGGAAACGTTTTTAAATGGTCAAGATTTACTTTAAATGGAAATATAAGTTTTTTTATAGAATCAATCTGAAAACGGTTGTACAACATAGTTCTTTCATCGCAGATGTAAATTTTACAGTTCTCTTACCGCATTTATATGTTTTGATGCTATATTAGGAAACTCAAGTGGTAAACTTGTGTAAGTTTATAACAAGTAGAAAATAAGAAGGCTTATGATCAGTTCAGTAGTGATAGCCGTGATCGTATAGTGGTTAGTACTTCGCGTTGTGGCCGCGACAACCCAGGTTCGAATCCTGGTCACGGCATTGATTGTGACAGTCGCTGTCTCGGCACAGCTGAACTTTTTTATATATAAAAACATACAATTATAACTGACATACAAAGATCCAATAAATAAAATTATGAAAACGAATATTTATTATCTTATTTTTCATTACAACAAAATTAAATATTATCAAAAATAATTCACTTGAAATGCCATCGAAAACTTAACACCGCTTTCTAAAGACCTTATTACATGTCAATGCTTGTTTAATTTTACATGAAATTAACAACATTGATGACGGTGTTTAATATTACGATATTACACACGGAATGGGAAAGGAACTCGAGGTACTAGAGTCTATGCCAGTCTGGCATCATTCTATCAAACAAAGATGTTAGCTGTTTTATAATTACACCTAATTGATGGTCTGCCTTACAGAAAAACTTAAATACTATTTTTGGGGAAGTAAACGCCTACGTGATTCGTTTGAAAATAAAAAGGACTAAGTGTCTTTCAACTATAGATTTCATTTAATAAGAATATGTATGGGTTCCTTTATGATGATTTAAGTTATTTTATAATTTAAAAAAAAAACTTTTTTATTTTTACTCACTCTTACTATTCTGTAATTACTATTGGCGTAAGACTTTATATTACAAACTCTTAAGAACTGCCATGTTTATAAATAAAGCCTAGCACGCAAGAATATAATTATTTCATGCCACAGTTTTTGAACATGCAATTGAATTTTCTTTTTATCACCCTAAGTGCCCTAAGTGAATAGAGTAGATAAAATGAAAAAGAATGACAGACCGCTGCCAAAATATTTCCAATTTTTGTCTTATAAACGCAAATGTCAAAGGGTTGGCACTTTCTTCGATTTTTTACGAACATAATTTACCACATATCTTGAGAGTAAATCATATTTACAGTTACTGTTACAGTAGCAAATATGAGGTCAGACGGGACACACTTTACTTTAAATAAAAAAGAATTTGTTTAACTCCAATGATGTTACTTCAAATTATGGTCAGGCGTGCAAAACCGTTTTACGGAGTCACAAAAGCAGCAGGGGTATTTGATAAAATTATATTATTAAATAACTATACGTTATTAGTCCTATAAAAAAGCACCTGCCACGTTCAATAACACAATGGCCTGCCTTAAAACAATGCCAATATCTATATCATTTTTTCCGCCCATGATAAAATGTAGTTATTTTTACATTTGTTCTTTGTTATAATTAAAACATGTTAGACTTAAAATAAAAAGAAACAATATCTGAGGATTAAATGTGAAATATTATCAGTACAGTAGTTATTTAATAAAATTGTCAATAAATAAGTGATTTGATATTGGCCCTGTTAGTTGTCCTCGGGTCAGTCGTATTGGCCCTCGGCCTTCGGCATTGGGCCAAGACGAATGCTCTCGGACAAATAACATGTCCAATATCAAATCACTTATTTATTAACATATAATCATACTAGTAAGCAGTTCCGTCAGACAGAGAAAATTCTCATACTCGCACTTAATATTGTATTAAAAATAGTCATTAGGTAGACATAACATTTCATTCATACTAAGATGTTTTTATTACAAATGGGAGCAAAATAAAATTGTATTTACTAGGCTAGGTTCTCTATAATAGAAGATTTTCATGTCATTGTAATGTTCAACGAATTGTTTACGAATCTTCGCAATCAATAATCGTTAACCTTACTGAGTTTAAAATGTATTTATTATTTGTCGGAAAAAGCTTTTATCAAGTGAAGCTTTGAACAAAAGAAAGTAATTAAAATGCTACCGTTTTAGTATTTAACCCATTACTTCCTATTGACGTCTTTTCACACCTTTTCACCTTACCCGTCGCCATTATAGGTCTCAAATGATGAAGGAATGCCCTATTTAGAGAAATACTTGTTTTTGTTTGAGACATGTTGTTAGAAAAACTTTTCGGCGCCATCCCCTTTAAAAAGGGTACATGAGGTGGTGTAAGAGGGGGAATTGCCCCCTTCTGCTTAGGGGTTTAAAGGGGCAGCAGCTCCCCTCATCGCCAAGAAGATTTTGGCCTCTATCCGATCAGAAGGTAACGTGTAACCAACGATGAAAGCCTTTGACTCAATCTTGATCCACTAAGAAGTTGCAGCACTTTGAAATCAGTTTTAATCGAAAAAATCAACACAAACTAGTGATTTTTGGCAATTTTGAGATGTCCCCGCGTTGCCATGGTAACAGAAAATTTAAAATTGAGCATGCCGTTACAAAGGCTATAGTCCAGGTAACATTTTTGCCAAGTTTGGTGAATATTGAAGCATCTGTGCCAGTGACAGTTTCATAGCAATTTGAACTTGATGCAGGGGGCTTTTCAATGAAAACAGCCATTTTTCACAAAATGCTTATGCAGTTATTGGTTTAAGTACAATCAATATTTTAAGGGGTGTGACATTGTTTCCATTTTATACCTAAGCAAATCAGTGTGTATATAGTTGAGTACGTGTTTTGAAACTATTCTGCTAACACAATTATTAAGTATGGGAACATAAGCTATAGAAGGATAATTCAGATTGACTTTAGATGGTATATAATTGTGTATGTTTACCAAACTTCGTTAATATATTTATCATATTTAAGAAATTAAACCACTTACCATTAATTTTAATGTAAAATTATTATTTGCATATCCTTTGCTAGTTCATTTGAAGCATTTTGTGGAATGCATATATTTTTGTTTATTTTAACAGTGCACTTATTATAATAAACAACCTAGGTCATTTGACGCCTAGACAGGAAAGATGATTTTATGGAAACTCGGGTGTTAACGACTTAGCAACACCAGGGGCCAGAACTAACTCACCTGCTGGAGCTTGGAGATGCATAGACTGTAGTAACTCGAACCTATTATACGCCTCAATTGATCTCCCAGGGTTTAAGGTGGCTGCAATTCTAATGCTTTAACCCGTAAAATCAACCTCTCAGTCACAATGTTATGAATACAAAGAAACAATACAGATATCATAATATTGATTAATTGACATAAAATGACATATTCATACTGGAATGAAATCAAACCCTGGCCATAAGCTGTCGTAGAAACCATTAACTACAGAGCTTTAAAGTGGCTCTGTATTTTGTTGTGCAAATTCGATTGTTAGAACTTTGAATTTAGGTCCAACAACCCGATTTGAATTGCTAATGATTGTAAACATATCAAACATAATGTTGTTCTATTTTTGTATTTTTTTTTACTGTATACCTTTTAAAGTATATATCAATTAATGCAAAACAAAGATCGTTTATGACAAAGATAAAAGAATGTGTATTTTAAAAGAAGGACATGCCAATTCATTTCAGCTTCCCACCAGCATTATGTGTGCTTAAATTTCAATCAATTTATATTCATTGTAAGATTGATCTGAATCATGGAATAAGAAAATAAAAACTGCAGCATAATGAACTTTAAATGTTTTTTTTTTTTGAAAGTTATTGTCTTTGCTTCTTCTTTAAAAAATACAAAAAAAAGACGAAATGATGTCTCTAGTTTTATGACAACGCTTATTACATTCACGTAGAAAACTAACTAATTTTTTTCTGTTAAAAGCAATTATAAAGAAAAGAATTTCAAACATTTAGAATAATAACAAAACATCAAAACAATCAAAATGCAATACTATAATTTAAGATGTTTGTGCTTATGGCGCAACGTCGCTATTTTGATTTAATTTTTCGCAAAAAAAATGTTTCAAACCTAAAAAAAATTCTTAGACATCCGCTGTGCAAATAAAAAGAGGACAAACATGAGGATCTGGAAGAGCGAGCATTACAGAAGAAACTGCACATGTTATTTCAAGATCTTATATATAATAAGTTGTAAAGTTATAAATATTGAAACAATATTTTGTAAAATTGAATCGTACAAATTTGCAAACCAAAAGTAATTTGATGATCTTTAAGTTCATTTTTCTACAGCGATATAGTTAAATCAGACATATAAATTTCATACTGAATTTACATGAAGCTGAACATAGATATAGATGAATCATTTCTAAGACAACAGCAATATCAATTTTTTATCAACCATTTGACATTTTGCCAATTATCCAATTAGTCTAGATGTTGATATATAAGTTTATAATATCAACTTGTGGTTAATGATCTGATGGTGATATGAGATATAATTTTGAGTTTAAAGATTTAAGATAACAAAACTACTCTAATAAATCGTTCGGATTCATATATCTACACTTATATACCTTACATAATTTCCAAAAGGAGAACACTTTGTTTCCAGATTTTTATACTTCACAACAGCAGGTGTCAAGTGCTGTGTGGCAGCTGTAAAAAGGTGCCCGATACTTCACTTCAGTGTTGTTATATTTTTCTGGTCCTTCGGGATCACTATTAAGTGTTGAGAATTGAGTACCGCTCAAGCCGGTGCTAGGGGGCGTGAGGGATGTTGCACTTGTTCAGTATCCCTCATGTACAGACTCAATCAAACCGAGTGTGCAATTACTATGTAATTCTATTGTGATTAATGCTTTCGAGGGATCACTTTGTTTCCAGATTTTAATCTATGAGCGGTACGGGTAATACAAATTTGCAATCGGTTATTCTGATCAAGTTATATAAATGTAAATGTAAACTAGCTTCAGAAGCAAGTCGGGTACCAACAATACATATATTATAACATCATTCGTAAAACTACCTTACATTACGTTGATTGTATGTGCTAAAATCAATCTGATGTAAGGAGGACTGTTTAAAGCCTTTCAGTAAAATAAATCATTGTCCGTGCTGTTGAAAGTATACATACAGGTATGTAAATGTGACGTTTCGGTATCCTTTTGTTAAGGTGAATACAAAGTTACAAATGAGACATTAAAGCATTGTCTGACCTTATTCAAAATTCTAGAAAACAGCTTTTTATACGATGGATTGTCTCCATGAAAGAGTATGCAACAACGACAGAACATGCCTTATCCCTTAACGATGTGTTAACCTTTGTTTGAAAGCAAACATTCACAAAAAGTGATATACGATAAAAAACAGACGACATATGCATAACTTACAAGAGGCAGTTGTATAAGGCTTGAAGTATAAAGTTACGTGGCTATGGCAGTTGAAAGCTAATATTTTAGCATGCCGTACGATGACATTTTAGCTAATAGAAAATGCAGATGGCCATCAATCATGATTGCAATACAATAATAATTATGCTTGTCAATTGATACACTGTGTCAGTTGCATATTCAGTTTATGTTGAAAATATTTCCGGTATTCATCGACTTCTAGCCTTTTGCATCAGTCTTTAAACAAAACAAAAACACACTTTAAAACCCAAATTATTACTGCCACAGACATGTGACAATTGTTTGATTAGGATATATATCTTTATTTTGAATACGTTGTGGTAAAATATTTAATGATTTGGAGAGCAGCGCTGAAATTAATTTACTTAGGCGATTCATAAAGCTACCGGCAATACTATATCACCAAGACCTGTTTCCATTTAAAGCATATATATGATATAAACAAGATGAAAATGAAAGGAACACAAAAATTTACATTCCGTAACCTTGTAGTTGATTATGTTAATTAGATAAAAGATGTATTTCTCTGGACTTTATAACATAAATACATATTATGCAGGAAGTAAATAAGAACAGTGAGTACGTGGTGATACACGTGCCAGCGCTTGCCTTTTTATTCAGAGATATGTTTGATATATCAATTCCCAATGTTTTTTACAGTAAAGATGGTTCATTACCACGCAATATTTGGTCATATAATAACCAGCATCTTAACATTATTAACTCTCTGTAATAGATATTATTTCACTTCCAGATTGTACTGATAATGCTAAATGTCCGTTATATTATTTTGTACGGTATAAACAATCATAATTGTGTTTTGCCGCCGAAAACGTTGTCATTCAACGAACATATAAACATCAAGAAATATCATTTTGTTTAAAATTTTTGTAGTTTGATCGGAACTGCAGTATGTTTTAATTTACTAAAATGCACTTTTTTAACAAAAGATATGATGTGCCGTAAATACTAGTAGTTTGTCTAAAGTATGGCATCAGTTTTGTTCGATCATCAGAGTGATAAGCTTTGCCGAAGCATTGATTAATTGCACGCTTAATATATCATGTATATTAACCGTTACTCTTTATTGTGACATAGAATATTTAAATACATTTACAATAGATCAATCTATATGGCTTCTAAATGCAGCTGCATAATTGCAGAATTAATGATATATTTCATATTGATAAGTTATGTCATTGAATTCTAACATGCCTTTTGACATTTATGGCTACTTAAGCTTTTCTCTGCAGCTTCCTTATAGCCTAATTATAAATAAGTGTGTATCTTGTTAATGTCAATTGATATTTCCGGTTTTAAAGTATTCTCTTTTAAATAGAAATGTTGCATTGGAACTAATTACGTAGAGAAGACTTTAACATAAAAATATTTGGATCAACATTGTTTCCGCATTCATTCATCATCCCTCAAATCGAATCCTAACAAGAAGACAGGAAGTACCTAACAAAGAAAAAATATTCTTCCGATAAGACTTTCTGAACGTCATTTTTGTGGCCAATATTTTCAACATTTCTGGAAACATATTTCACTTGCTTATACATTTCTACTAAAGACTAGAAAAGGTAGTAAACTGCACACAGTAGAATTAAACAAGGTCCAGTTTTGGAAAGCTACAGATATAATTATATATTATATTATTGTTATAATACAGATGTATAATTTAGGTCGCAGGCAATTGGTATATCTGATAGAATATTCTGGAATACAACTCTTTCAAAATTGCCTTAAAACGAGATAAAATAAATGTTCAACAAGAAATTCCGCAAGCTAAACTCAAATCGATATACATAATATATTGGTTTTAAATTATGCTATATGGGGAAAAGATGTGGAGAATCTTTAATTATTATAATCAGAACGATTATATAACAAAATGAAGTTAAAGCTAGATCGGATCTTACTTTAACATACATGATTTGAATAAGCATTAACAGTCTAAACCATTTTAAGTAATGAACAGTGGTTCGTTTATTACTCGTTCATTACTAGACGAACAACATTTCATTGACAATAATTCTTATATGTAGAGTTCATAAATTGTCTTAAGAATTTCAACTTTACTTTTTATATACAGGAAATTTATATATATTCCTACGGCATGTTAAAATATTCTACAATCGCACATAAGGTGAAGTAACGTGAACAAAGAAAAGTAACCTTTATCAATGTTCGAGTCGCCATTATCATATCAATACTTTTTTACTTTACATGATATCATGTAATAGTTCGTTCTTTATAAGCAGAAACAGAACACTTCAGAGAATTTTATTGTGTGGAAGTGAATGTTTATCATCTAGTTTCGAAACTCACATAATAGAAACAATAATACACTGTTAACAAAAAACAAATGTCATGTTGGGTACGAAATTGACACCAAATGTACGCATTTGTAATTCCAAACTGCCTGAGGCACTTAAAAAAGAAACTAATACATGTAATAAAAAAACTATTTATCACAATTGTGACTCTCAGGTGAAGTATTCCGCATATCAATCTTATTTTAAAAACATGTTAACCTAATACGAATAAATCACATTTTGTGTCTCTAATGTTGACATTGAATTGAAGCTACATGATCTTATTTATTATTTATATTTTTACTTATTTGTCTGTTTTCATCAGTTGCAGATGATAGCTTTTGATAACTCACTTATCTAACAATAAGCAATAAACAATCTTTTCAGAACATCCAAATTAAATGATGAACTGAAACTTATTTAAACTGTTATAATTTGTATTATAGTTATCTGAAAAACAAAATCAATATGATAAACATGAAACAGTTTGTTTTCAAAATCGCGAAGAGAAAAGCACTTGATTATATTACTAATTTGATCATTTTGTTATCCCAAAGTTGGGTGAATAATGTGATCAAGCCAATACAAAAAGTAATTATCTGTGTTTATATATATAAACACTATACCAAATGACTTTTCATCAATCATTCAGGAGTATTATATAGACATGAACAGAAAACTTAATGAGGTTTAGATTTAATTTACATGATTTTACGACATCAATTCCAAAATAATTTGCCTATCAATATCCTGCGGAATTTCAAATTTATATAACTTTAAAGTCATAGTAAATATCATTTTTAAATTGCATCAACATTCAACAGAAAATAAGAGAAAATGATTGACATTTTGGGAAAAGACGTCGATTTAAATCAAATAAAAATGAAAATAGTTCAATAACTTTCATCAGTACATAAACTCATGTACATGTAGATAAAGCAACAGGTTCATCTGGTTGAAGTTTCATCATCGACTGCAGCATGCTAAACATTATGTCTTACTGATTAACAGAGAAGGGGGTGCATATTACGACATCAGCATTTGACCAGTATGAGTATCAATATGAAGTTCCGATATATTTAGAATAAAGTATAAGCACCTGTGTTTAATAACTAGACAAAATTGGTAGCTATTTACTTGTTTCATAAATTTTCAAAACGATAGAAATTTAAATTATCTTGACATAATACCCCTGTTGAAGCATTGCTTAAATAACAGAAGGCTAATACAACTTTAGGCAAACAATATCATCGGCAAAAAGAAACAGGACATTTTAAAACCCCGCAGAGCGAGGGCTTCTTCGAAAAAGTAAATGCAAACAAGGGTGCATCAGCGATATTTTTGCATAAGGGTAATGAGTTTGCTTGTTACGTCTCAGTGTGATGTCATATGATAATTTCATTCTGTTCATGGAATATCCAGGTCTGTCACCGGGCTTATTTCAGTTAGCTATGATTCATGACACCATGTAGCACCAATATGAAAATGTGTTATTTTTTCTCTGAAAGTGTTCAAAGAATTGAATGAGTGGACAATCATGCAGTAAGTTTTTGTATTTTCTGACAACTGTTTTTGGTCATGTAAGAATTAATGATGTTGAGTCCAGTTAAATTGTAATCAACCGTCGGTAATCAATGAGTCAATACTAATATAATTTAATGTCGCAATTTCTGTAGTAATATTGACATACATGTAGTCGGTGAATATATGAAAAAATCCTTTTAAGCTTTGTTTTTGTGTGTTTATTTTGTTGTTTCCCGATACTGTAATCAAGGCAACAAAAAAAAAGAAACAGATAACAATGACCGTTTAAAATTTGTCAACTACCAAAACTTATACTTGAAAGAGAAAAAGAACATTCTTTATTAAAGAAAAACGTTACAGTTACGTGTATTCTTAGTAAAACAATGTTTCCTTTCTCTCAAATGTACCATCTTTAAACCTTCCTTCTAAACGATACTTAAGAATAAATAAACCTTCATCAGTGGTTCCTTTTCCTACATTTCGCATAATTATCATTAAAACATTATAATTGAGAATTTTAATGTTTAAGTAATAAAGTCTTCATATTTATTTACATGATAATACAATCATAAAACGCGATCGTTTTGAGCTCAATTCTAATAATACTTTAAAGCTAAATATTTGTTACATTTTATGCTGCATCAAACTGTGTGAGGATATTGCAATTTGCAGCATTTTAAGTGAATGAATAAGAAAAAGACAGTTAATTTAGAACAACTCTTATTAATTGGATGGTAATTATAGATGTCTTTATAAAGTAATGCATTAATTACATGAAACAAATATAATAATGTATATTTTATTACTTTCAATAGCATTAAACAGTTAATTTGATTAGCAGTTACTTTTCATAAACCAATCCTGTCAAGATGTTTAGTAAGGCTTTTATATTACTTTTTCAATGTCAAACGTTAATTGAATTGCAAACAAAAAAAGTGTCCATCTGTGGTCTGACTGCAACTGGTTCAACTGGCAGTATTGTTGCCGTGGCAAATGTTTTGAAGATACTCTATCAACTAAAGATTACCAATCTTTGGCAACATACATGTATTATAACACAATTCCAAGGTAATAAGTAAAATCGTTTTCAACAAAGTTTGTAAGAATAATAGTGGTAACCTTTGTTCCATACAAAATATGATTACTGCGCCGTAAACTATTAAGATCTTTTCGGCGTTCGTCCCCTCCAAAGGACAAACCTCTTTTTAAGTTTACTATATATCTAAATTATACACTTAAAACAATTGAAAAATAACTTGAATGGCGAAAAGGCTTCTCATATTGTCAGAGATGAATATGTGACAATAACAAAACCCACATATTATCAATTTGCGAAATGTCATATCTTTAATAACTACTCTAAATTCCGTTAAATATCAAACGTTTTAATCTATTTTGCGTATCAAAAATCGTTTGATTTATGGTATTATTATAATAAAATTGTTACTCAAAACTAATAACATATAGGCTATATATATGCTTTCCGCTTCAACTATTAAAATAGTGTTTGAGTTATTGCGACATCATCGCAAATATTTTTTTAATAATACAAATAAGGTCATATATTCAGATACAATGAAAATAAAAAGTAACTAACACTTGAAAGGACATTTTTAGTTACTATGTATTGCTTTGTAAAGACAGTTTGTTTAAAACAAAGGTTGAACAAACTAACATGAACTATGAACTAACTAGATTAGAATCTCTTTTTGATATTAAAGTATTTTTTTATTTATTGTATTATATGATAAATTAGATATATATTATAAAGCAGACGGAAAGTAAATTGTATAAGTCCTAATTTGCATGTCATGATAATACGAAACCGTATTTTTTATAATGTTAATCAAAGTATCTCTTAATATAATTGCTCGCTTTGAGTACAAGGCCCCGGTTCAAATGGTTAGGTACAGAAACTGTGATTTTATAGGAATTGGTTCAAAAGTCTCGTTTTGACTTTTTAAAATTATATTTGTGTGGGTTAAGTCTTCACTTTATCGCATAACAACAATGACAAAGGCATTTCATAATCATTTTTCAAATTCACAGGACCAGAAGGTTTATTCCTTTCTTATTTGAGGCAAATATATTGCATGTAATCAGTTCAAGTATTGATACTAGGGTAATGTACTTTTTGTAATAACGTGTGGTAATTTGATCTAATTTTACACATAAGATTGAATTTAAAAGATGCTGCTTTACTTAATATGCTTATTTATCAAGCACTCATAATAGGAACTATTTCAGTATTATTTGATAAGTTCATACGTGAACATATGTCATATTTTTAATAGACGGCTTTTCAATTTCGTTTTCAAATGTTGCTGGTAAGATATTTTGTCTCTGTCACATAATCCCAAAAGTCATTGTTCTCAGAAACGCATATTCATGTTGTTATGTTAAAATATTTTATTTCTTTAAGATTTATGGTTTTAACTAGAATCAATATTTCGATTCAGCTTTTTGATAACCACTGTGGTGTAATATTTAAACTACAAATATTGAGAATATCAAAATGCAAAGTCATTGCCTATTTTCTTCTATTTGAAACGAAAAGTCTGCCTCTATTAATAAACGTAATATATACAGGCATACTTTTTGTTATAGATATTGAAAAAGAATATTTTTAATAATTATCTATAAAGCAGTCAAAATAAATAGTTTAACTGGAAAATATTAAATGTCGTCCAAAATTAAAAAAGCTGCAGGTTCGACTCGACGTTTAGCCATTTAGCCTGTATATACAAAAACTGAAAGTGCAAGCCACTACCCGCATCCTCAGTCAGTCAAACCTTCTGGTACGACGTCCTACATGCCACTGCTTTATAATTATGTGGTAAATTATCGTCAAAACTAAGACCAATAATTAAATAATGTAATAAATGGTTTGTAAATAATAGGTTTAGTTAATTTTAGAATTTTGAATTAGCGTTTTATCAACAATCTACACAAAACCTTAATCACTCGATGTACACTTAACTTCATAATAATCAGTATATAAATAATCTATCAAATCAAAGCTTTTAAGAACAAATATTTAAATAGTATTGTGATATTGTCTTAGACAAGCTTTTGTAGCGGATTCCTCCATAACTAACAGATAATTTGTTTGAACTTTTTTTATTGTAAAGTATCGTTAAGAATAAATATTTCCAAGCGAGTGAACACACTATCGAATGTATATTGTAATAGTGGGCAAAAGTAGAAAATAAGAAGTTAAGTGTAGCAATTCATTTTGAAATTTTTATGTTAACCTATTTTTTCTCTTAAAAAATGTAGAATGCCGTGGCGCATATGGGAGATGTTTACATAAAATATCTAATAAATGATGACACGTGATAACGTAATATTTTTCATTGTCAAGAAAAAAAATTCCTGTAGAACTACGAGTAATTGACAAAGAATCAGATGGAAAAGAAGATGACAATCATTTCATTCGTTCTTAATTCATATACACATTTAACAACAGTTTAATCAATATTATTAATGGAGTGTTTTCTTTTTCCTTGCATTTGATTTATAATCTTTCTTTTTCACAAAGCTAAACTGTGGATGCTTTCCGCTATAAAAAGAAACTAATTACAACACAGCATGTAATGACACTAGTGTTGCGAGAATTCACATCAACGCAATTATCGCTAAAATTATCTTAAATTTGCTTAAGATTGAAGATTGTAGTGAGAAACCACCAGTCAAAAGAAAGCAATGTAAAGGTATTTGGAAACATGTTACGATGTATTTGTTTTCAAATATGTACCTAAAAATCGCAATAAGAGAAATCATTTTTGAAATTAATAGCTTATGCCTTAGATGTTTATAACAAATATAAAAAGACAATAGCCTGAAAATGTAACACCCGGGATCCTTGAACGTCTACTCTATGGACGTATCCAAATACAGTTCACTTCAATATAATGATGATCGTGAAATTCAGATGTCATTTGATGCTCAAATTGATAAAAAACTAAAACATTTATTGCTTTATTTACTAATTAAAGTATTGACAAAAAAATGAAAGAAAAAACTTGCGCAAAACATTTATATTTTCGGTACACGCTATCAAAACAGAAAAAAATACTTTTTTCAGTTGAATGATGTTCAATGTCTAAAACCAAATTGTTAAGCATTCTTGATTTTTATTATTTCTTAATCCTCTGACAAAATAATTACACGACAATACTTACAGATCTCCTTCTAATCAAACTGTTTAATATTCTACAAACCTGTCTGCAAGAACTAATTTTGTTTATTTTGGTTTACAACTATATATTTTATTTCAGACTTTTCTAAATCGAGAATAGATTGTTATATATTTTTTGTATACAGTAAGCGCTTTCGATCAGGTTATCAAACCGGTTTAGGGACAACTAGTGAGACACTACGCCCAAAATTACATGTCTGTTAAAAACAAAAATAAAAAGTTAAAAATACATATAAACACTATAAAAAGGAATGTTTTCAAGTTAGCAGCCAAACACTATTTTTCATAGATTGACAACCTCATATTGGCGACACTGAAAAAGCAAATGTGAAATTCGCTGGGAAAAAATGCCATCAGAAGTCACAGAAGTAATTTTGTAAATAACCAAGTCTTGCTTGTTTTTTTTTAAATTATCGTCCATAGTTTCGTAAATAACGATAATTTAATACTCTGAGTAGTCATTTTTACAATAAAGTAGTTACTGTATCAAACTAAGGCCATTATAATTTATATCAGGTCCATTATTTTACATAACAGATTAAAAATATACTGTGCTATGCTGGTGGAAGCGGAAAGAGGAGGGTAAGGGGTAGTGAATAGATGTTGAATTCATTCACGTTAATATTGAATTTTATTTTATCAAAATACAAAAATCAAAATGTATCAAAATATAATAAAATGAAATCATATAAAACAGAATCGTCGGTATAGTTATTTGAGGTTTTTTCTTCAACATTGGCTCTCCGTATCAGAATAGAAAATAAAATGGATTTTGGTTTATACATTTTAAGCTTGCTATTAATGAAGATGAATGTTAAGCATGCACGAAATAAAATGCAATCTGACGGTTGTAAAATTACAATTAAAAACATAAGAAGAGAACATATGTTGGTTCGTCACAATGTCCTCTCCAAAAAAAATAAAATAAAATAAAACATAGAAGATTCAAGAATGTTCTGGCGAAATAAGAAATACTTGTTCAATATTAAATCGAACTCAACTATTCATTTGTTTTTATTTTCAGGTACGTTATGTGGCAGTCAACGATTCCTGATATTTTTTGTTCCTTTCTATGTTTAATATCATAATTTTTTTTGAACAAATGGATATTTTAAGTAGTTTTAATCCTTATTTATTTCTCATAAACGACTAAAGTCAGACTAATGTGTAGAAAAATATATAATTTAAAAGTGAAACGAATTACTCACATATTTAATGACAATCATGATAAACTATTACACTTTGTATGTTCGTTCTGGAAAATAAAAAAAAATGTTTTATAATGTTCCAAATGCGTCATTGTCTGTAATGGTTTAATTAAGCTACATGCAGAAATCTTGATATATGCAAAATGAAATAAAATATGCAAAATGAAATAAAAAATGGTGTTTACAACAAAGTAATGAATGATATGTGAACAAAGATTTTTGTCATTTCAAGAAACATTTTTTGAAACAAATCAAGATTTTAACTCTTTTAAAACAACACCAAACCCATTGCCATTCCCAAGGGAAAGATAATCAGGCGCTCGGTCAAATTATTTGTTCTAGGATTTAACAAGTATTAAACGAGTTTATTGATTAAAGATTAATGTTTAATGGCATGTAGCACTCCGAAGAGTTATAATAATCCTTCTCTATTATAACAAAATCCCTTAAAATCCTATAATATTTTAAAACTTTAACGACAAACTCAACTCAGTTTGAATTAATATTGAATGGTACATGATGCATAATATCTTTATTACATGTGTGTCATTAAAAAGGAAGAAATTATCAGGTCGCTTGTTTTTCATAATAACATTGGCCATTCAGGTTTTACAGCGAACTATAGCCGTCGACCAGAGTTAAGGTTTTGATATAAAAATAGTTGCAACTAAAGTGATAGGTATTTTAAATTATTTCATGTACATTGAGCAATCAAAAATGTAAATAATCTTTAAATCAAATTTCAAACAGCATATCAATAATAATAATAATAAACATATGTATGATTATCTTGATGAAACGTCAAATATCAGTGATACATGTACAACATGAAGTTGACAGAAAGTTGGACTTAAACCTTTGATTTAGAATTTAAAAAAATAGTAAGCTCACAATATTCGTCATATGGGAAAATAAAACAAAATATATAAAAAATATCTAAAGCCATTGACACTTCACTAGGGCATCACAGTATGTGTGGTTTTGTTTTCGCTAATGCGTATCGTACGTCTCTGTTACTTAAGAAACAATATCGGTTTCACCTAATATGTTTATCGGCTTTTTTAAACTGGTTTGGAGGCTTGATTTGTAGGACCAAATGCATGTGTGTTCAAAAATTTCGCATAGTAATGAAAAACAAGTGCTAAATAGCAGATAAAGAAAACTCAGACAAATAATATTTCTGTTCTAACAAGACAAATAAGGAAGATCAGAAGCACTATTTTTTCAAGCGGAGATATTTTCCGCTGCCGACTTTTGTATAAGGCTGTTTATTTTGCACCATACTCTCCCTAGGAAGTTTAGGAAGTGATAACGACGAAAATATATTTCACCTTTTCAAATTTTCAACAATTTAAACTTATATGTCAGACTGAATTGTATTGTATTTACATCGGTGCTCTATTAATCAATTGTTATCCCCAACTAATGTCAGTTTAATATGACGTCATTCTTGCCTTTTTATTAATGAATTGCATAACGTAAGGATAAATTCATTACGCTACTAACGATTTGCCGTACATTTTTTCAAATATATCAACTGATATGGATAAAAGCTTTGGCATTTATGTGTGTGAGATGTTACTTTATAATTATGTAAATATTATAAGAACGAAAAATATCAATAAAATGTGAAATTATTGTTGTTCTAAAAGCCATATTTATCCATATTATCGGAGAGAGAATAAATATTGATTACAAATATATTGCATGACATCTGTTACAAATTGTGTGTTTCATTACTGTTTGTTCCCATAACTCTGTCTGTAAGAAAAGATTAATCACAATGAAGGATTTTAATTTGAATTTATTGGCTCTAACAACATCTTTGATCAAACCAAAAATGAAAACGAAATTATCTCCAACAGATTTAGTCATATTAATTAGCAATTTTGTCACTTGTCAAACAAGAATAACACTGTCTGGCAAAAGCGATATGTTTCTTCATTTTCTTTTAAAGAATGATCATAAAGGTATATACTTAATCTCATGGAACCTTGTCGAGTGCAGGTAGTAGAAACAGCAAATAAACATTGTTAAACTCGTGACTAACAAGAAAATACTTGTACACGTACATTTTACAAGTAATTTAAGAAGCTTTCCTCAAATTTAGCCTGAATTATATTATTAAATATTTTATTTCCAAGATTGATAACGCCCAGAATAAATAATATTATACCATTGAACCGTATAAGATATTTTCTGATTAAATATATAGAATATGATCATTGATATTAGTTTTACAAGTTTCTGAAGGAATATACCCGATAATGTTGCCTGAATGAGGTGCTTGCTGTGTATTATCAAATTTATCTTTATCTTATCTAGTCTATGTGTTCACGTAACTTAAATATTAATGTAATTTTAATTGATTACTAGTCTACAAAATGACGTTAAAAAGATGGCGTAATTTCAAACAAAAACCAACATTACTTTGTTTACAGACATTTATACATATTCAATGGTAAAAAACAATTCAAGCTAGACCCACTGCATTAAATCAGTGGAAATGGAAAAATCTTTCCCCGTCCGAGGATCGAACCACTGACCCCGATGCTCTCCCTATTTGCATAGACGGGAAAACATGACATGCTTTGATCCTTTTTATTATTGTTGTAAAACAAGTGTTGTATGGCTGTATGTATATACAATAATTGTATTTCCATAACATATTCATGAAATATTACACACATGTTATATTGAGGGAGTGATATAATGAGAATGACGAGTGAATTTGTGAATTTAAATGAAATAGATAAGTATTACAATCAGGATCTGTAGCTATAATGTTAACATGTTTCCTATTGTTTTTGCAGGGAATATTGCTCCCAATAATAGACAACAATTCGTATTGCACGATAACTACAGCTGAAAGGAAATTGACACTTTTCAATGAAAATTCCTCTGCTTTCGAGTTCGTTAAACTGCTACTTTCAAACATAATTACATCTTTGTTATACTTAAACGACACGTTTTCTGTGTGTTTTCCTGATTGTCAATAGGTTATAAATGTGTCTTTGTTTTATACCTTTTATGATTTAGCGTGGTATAACACGCGCACACTTTAATTACACTAATTTGTTTTAGTGCGTCAACTATTGATTTCAAATACGAAATTACTTCAATTTAAGTAAGATTTAAAATTGAAAGATATAATATTTTTACCTTTATTGTGATACATGTATAAGGCAATTTCTGAAGACAAATTATGAAATAACTTTTATTTATTACTTACTGACAAAATAAGTATTATAATTATTTATTATTATTATTATTATTATTATTTATAATATTTATTATCATGATATATCATGTGAATACATTGTACCTTTCTTAAGTGGACTAAGATATTGTGTTTTAAATTAACACTTCAGAAGGATTGGCAATTAATCCCCTTGAATGATGAAAATATATCACAGTCGTGTAACGACCAGAATGAGCATGATAATATGCAAATACTAAAGTTGTTGAATTAACACAAAGGACACAAATCACTCTCGGTGGTGAGCTAGCTTTTCACCTACAGGGTTTGTGTGCCTTAAAACATTACACTAAAAGATGAATATAATTTAATTTAAAAAACAATTTGATTTTTAAACAGAAACTTCAAATTTTGAAAGTTCATTTTACTTTTTAAATCGTTATCTTTATAAATACACGATGCCTAACTTTTGATACAACAATATCATTCAGTCGAGAAAATTCATGATATATAAATATCCACATATATAGTAATTACATGTAGAAGAGCCTCCATACTTAAAATTTTGTGTTTCAATGAAATTGTATGAAACGAGCTTGATTCAAAAACTGGTTTGATCATTACCAGACACAATATATTTTTTTATTTAGGTAAAATTGACATTAATAATGATATTAGTTCAAAGTTACATCACTTGTTATTGGTACATGTACAACCAACTGGTTATTAAACCATTTTACGAATACAATAACCTTCTTTTCCTAATTAACATACTAAAGATACTTAATTTTAATAATCATATAATTCATATTTATTCCCACAATAAAATAAATAACAAAAATAAAGATGATCTTTGCAAGTGATAAAAGCTATAGCATGGGTAACTATTTTCTTGTCACATTATAGTGCTTGATATTGTAGTATAAAATTTTTGTAATATGATCTTTAACCACTTTGTCAGAATTGTGTAATACTTAGTGTTTCAAATGCCGCAAACAGTATAATATGTTTGCATAAGTAGAAATATAGATGCCATTCGTTCAAAATGAGTTCAGAGCTGAAAATCGTGGTCATATTGGTGGATTTAATTAGCACTATTCGTTGTGGCCGAGACAACCCGAGTTCGATTTCTTGTCACGGCATTGACTGTTATAGTAGCTGTCTTTGCACAGCTGGGTAAGATATTTTTCTGAAAAAAAAATGTCTTAAATATAAATTATTTTGTTTTGTATATTTACTGCAGATATATCTAGAAATATTCATACGAATGCACGTATTAAGCTATATCGTTTTCTTTGTTGACTTTATAATTTTAAAATTTGTAAAATAAGTTGAAGTGTCAAATATCCTTACAAGAGATTTTGTGAAATAGGACTATTTGACTTTCTAAAAATAGTATATTATTATATTACAGTTAATAGGCGTGCGAATTTACATTTTTACATTTTTGAAAGAGAACTTTTATCGTATTGTGTACGCCTTTGCAATGTCCAAATCATTTTAGTACCAATTGTATGAATTGCCTCCGATGAAAGGGTATATTAAATTGATTCAATGATAAAAATAAAACATAAAGCCCCTAAAGTAAACTTCAGTAGCGTGTAACCTTTGTACAAAGGTATCATAATAATGTGTGACTCAAAAATATTATACTGCTTAAATTTTAATTTCAAAGAATATGAAGCGTACAATTCTGGCCATTATCATTTAAATTAATAATGTATATTGATGCGGGAAAAACTCGTATTACAATGTGTGAAATACATTGACACATGTTCCTCAATTTGTTTTTAAATAAGATGTTATACTCAACAACAAAAATTATGTAAATAGTTATAAAAATTCTGGACTGTCGCTATTTTGATCATGTCAATACAGCATGGTCTACTGTCATAAATATTAACTGATTAACATAGCCTATGCATATATTGTTGGATTTATGCGGATTGTGTTTGCGTTGAGACGTCAAAATCTTGGTCTTATCAATAGAAATTAATCTTTATATGGTGCTCTCTATATAACGTCTCGGTAAAAAATTATTTAGCACAAACTTTAATGAGCTTCAATGATTACTTACATAAGTCTTAAACTTATACCTTTGATTTTGAACTTTGTCTGATATGCTATACTACTTGCTTTCCCTGAATTCCTCCTTGTGGCTGAGGGGTTGCCTTCATGGGTTCAGACATCAGCATTGCAGACACTGTTGATTCCCGCGAGACTAATTGGGTTCGAATTACTGAAGTCTATGCATCTGGAGTCTATGTCCAGCAGGTTGCTGGTCTAGACTACTTGTATTGTTCTAAGTTTGTAATATCCGATTTGAGCCAAACTCGTCTTTTCTATTTCGGCGCTATAATACCTAACTTGTGCGCTATAAAACCAAACAAACAAATATATTCTGAATTCGTTAACACTGTTGACAATAATTTCTAGCATTACGGATGAATATCTTTCTAAGAGTGCCACATTAATGTTGAATTTGAGCTATTGACCTTGAACTGTTTGCTATGCAATTATGTCAATTGTGTACATCATGTATAAAAACACATACATGTGTATATAAATATATATTTAATATTCTTGAAATGTTTCAAACTTAAATGTTAGACATTATACAAAAATCAGTAACAATATTATGACGCATGTCTATGAATGAAATGAAGCAACATGTATAGTAAAATGTTTACCAAGACAAAGTGTTATAATGTCAACTTATAACCTGAACGTTTCAAGCTCTGGCGACATGACAAAGTATTCAGACCACTCAAAAGCTTATTTTTGTAACATTCAATTATGATTCCATACAAAAACGGAAATAAATACTTTAATTATAAACAAATCAAGTACTCTTTATTCAGGATCAGGTTCCACTTCATAGAAGATTACTTCGCATTCAAATATCCTTCTGTGTTTTTTATGCACTTAAGATGATACGGAGAAACAAATTGTGTGTATTTTTACAGATTTCATGCCTTTTATTACAGTTTAACCATGATATCTCTGTCTGCGAACAAAAGATTTATCACAAACAAGAATTTTAATTCGACTTTACATGCCCAAGATGTCTACTCCGATGTACATAAAAAAGTGCACAGAGTAAGACAAATTAAAACAAATTTGTCACTTGTCAAACGGAAAACAACACCGTCTTGCAACAAATGATATATTTCTTTTCCATTTTAATAAGAATTTATGAAGACATGTACTAAATGTTATAGGTTTTTGTGATGTTAATATAGATTTTTTGTTTTATCCATTGAGTAAAAAGATAACAACCCATTCAAAATATGAGCAAGTTTATTCATCAGTGCATTACATGGCAGCTTTTAAACGGGATATGCGTACACAAATATTTTAACGAAACCGCTAAAAAATGTACACAAACATACTGGAATTGAACACAGCGGGGCACGGTACAGGGACAAAGAAAAGAACGCGATTGTAATGATGAAGAAGGTACAAAATACGCATGAGTTATCAATAATACAGTTAACCACAAAAATAAGAACAGAAAAGATGGGCGTGGATATGGGAAGGGTGAGGCTACTGTTTTGTTTTATCAAGTTTAATACAAAATTAACTGTTTTCAAAGTCTGGATTTATTATCTCAATTCGTGGCTAACTGCAAGTTAACTGCTGCTAATGTGGGGATCGGACAATTTTTAATAATAGTTGATTCGCTTTCGAGTTAGTTAATGTAACGGTAATGTGTCTTACCACTCTTAAGCATCATGTTACTTTTCCAAAGCTAAACACGATCTGAATCTGTTTTCTAATTTGTTATTTATTGCAAATGTGGTAGTGTCTGTCTCCTTTCTTTCTTTTGAATTTAACTTAGTTAAACAAAATTCTCATTTTAATGACATTCTGCAGATATTTAAAGAATGACAACAATTCCATCTGCGGCGTCAATTTAGGTAGCATTCAAAATAAAAAGAGCAAATATTCCTTTTTTTCAATACAGATGTTCTAATTTGATTAAATTATTGCTATTTTCCACATTTATTTTAATATATAATTTAAATATATCATTTCAATTATCTTAATATTTTATCACTTACTTACGATATATTATGATTCCACGTTCACTATTATTGTTCAATAAAGGTAGCAGTTTTACAAGTTCAGATTTATCACGTTGTTTAAGTGCTTAGTTTAAAAAATGATAAAACAGAAAATATTCAAAGCAGGAACATTTTTATCATCAACAATAGTTATCATCTGAAAGTCATTCAACTTTTCTTCCCAAGTGGATATTCATTTTTGTTTCATTAACACTTCAGAGAGATTGACAATGATTCCCAACGAATGGTGAGTAATTAACCTATACTGTAGGCAATACCACGGTGATAGGGCGATTACCACAACTTTTCCGCGCAACGTCAAAATATCTTACTTCTGTCCGAGACACCGTATATTTCTGTGGTACAAAATGGACAGCAAGCCTGTAACCGAGACGAAAACAGCATATAAATTGCTCAAAGCAAGGTAAACTCATCATTTTTTTCTTTTTCATCGAATGTGCCATTTAATTTGAAACTTATTTATCTTTACTACATGCAAAATGCTTCATTAATTAAGTCAGGATAGTGAAAACATTTAGGGTATACTGAAAAAAATCTTGCTTTGATTACGAAATATAACGTATTTCTAGTCCGTTCAGTTCATATAACTGGTCAAAATACAATATAGATATGTACATTATTGTCATATGAACAAGTTACAAAACATAAATAACCCGTTTTTTGTATATTTGGTATGATTTTATGTTTCCACGTGTGTATTTCAAGGCACCGCAAAACTTTGTCAATCATAAGATTAGGGCACCGCATTATTCCTCCTTAAAATCACCGCATTTTTCTGTCTTTTTAGCACCGTTGATTTTTGATATTAATGTTTGCTTTCAGAAAAAGAAGACGTTCAAACCTATGTCTGAACAAGCCAAAGCAACGTGCGAAATTGGCAAAGCTGCAGATACTGCAGCAACTGGAGAGTGCCCAACTAAGTCTTCTGATATCAGCAGTACGCCAATGGATCAGCGCCTCCCTGTATTTCAGGACGATATGCGTAACGCACCACATAAGAAAAAGAATTTGAAGTCAAACTTTCGCAAAAGATTGTTTAAAAAAAGCACATTGGAGACGATGACTGAAGAGATTATGGAAATATTGCCCGGGTTCCTGCAAAAACTACACCATGAAAATTTGTGTTATGACTCTTGCAACTTTATCAAATTAGTATGCAATAAGAAATTCCCATTAACAAATAGTTCATTCCTTTTGTTTCTCGATGTTGTTTGATGACCACACGTATAGTCTGCCAAGAACGTCAATCTTTCCATGTGGGGTTTATCAGTTTGAATAAGTTCGAAAAGGAAAATACATCCTTATCTATATATAGATACCATTGCACTTATCTAACTGGTAGTATTAACACAGATCAGACCTTCAGAAATTTTCCATAACATAACGTATGATATAACAGCAACATAACATAACAGCAAGTAAACAATCTTTCATCAAACTTTCATCAAATGAAAGTTATTATAAAACATATTTGTAAGAAGATTGTATAATTCAAAAGAAGACGGTTCCAGTATTTATCGGTCTAACGGAAAAAGAATGTGGTGTTTGAATTCAGTGTTGTACGGTGCTCCAATATTCGGGTCAGTAGGCCTTTTTTCAACAAATATTCCCTGAAATTTACGATAGAAACACACAATTTTGTATGGAACTTGAACTTAGGGTTAACCATAATAAATATACGAGCTCGTTAGGCCATTGAACAAAGACATCGTCGTTATAACACATGTTTTTGTGACAAGTACGAGTCATGTTGAGGTACACACGATCTTTTGTAAACACTATTTCTTCGAAGTATGTGTTTTTTTGTGAATTGTATTGTGCTAGATTAACAATAAATTGTCTCAAAAATTCGATGGAATACTTAAACAATTGGAAATATCTTGCAGTGTCCAGCAGTAAGATATTTTGTAAGCTATTACCTGGAATTTGTTTATCCCGCCATTAATATTTTGTCCTGAAATATACGGTGTTTCGGTCAGAAGGATGATATTTTGACGTTGTGCGGAAAAGTTGTGGTAATCGCCCTATCACCGTGAATACGGTTATACGGTTATGAATTTGAATTTCTTAATTGTTGAAATGCACACAGAGAAACTTTGGTCTTGCAAAATAACCCAAATTCTGTGTTACATAAATATGTAAAATTTGAAGAAATATTTGGTGCTTGCTTTCGATAATATTAAAGGCATTCAAGCGACAAGATATATTTTAAAACAACCTTTTTAACAAACTTTAAACTCTATTTTAGAATGTGCATTTATTTGTTTTATTCCCAATATCTATACATTCAATTTTATTTGCACTTTGTATATTTTATTATTCTTGCTTTTATTAATGTTTCCCGCAAATAATAAGTTTTATTACGAAAGAAAAAACTAAAAAATGACAAACAGGACATACAATAAACCTTTTTACTAAGTAACGTATATTATAATACATTAAGTGGGATTGATTATCAAATTAGATAAAGGTTTTGTCCTTTGAATAGTTCAACTCACACGAAATACAACAGAAGCACAAAGAACTGATTAATGGCATGGTGAACATTTAATTACCCCTTTTCTAATTTGCCCTAAAAAAAGTAGACAAAGTTATTTGTTAAAAACAAAATTAGTTTCTCCGTAGTGGTCTTTGACATCGGTCAATTAAACTCCAATTAAAATACATGGAAGAACGATTCGTTTCGTATTTAGAAGGTATTCTAAAAGTTTATATATAGATCTTCAGTGTATAATCAGCTCTGATTTCTTAAAAAAGTCTTTATCGTAGGAGAATCTGAGCTTCATCCACCTGTAACATTAACTCGGACTTCTCTTATTCACGCCGGTAGCAAAAATAATTAAAATCGTCTAATATTTGTTCATTTGGACGTTGCTAAGAATTGTAAAATTTAAGGACTTTAATTGATTTTGATTACAGAATCAAGTTTTGTATACACTGTAAATATATTTCAAGGAACTTGAACACTTCGAATACATGAACTTAAAATTCTATTAAGATTTACACTGTATTTTAAATATCTTTTTTTAATGAGATGTTATGAAATGAAGTTATAATATTTTCAAGTGTTGTGAGAAAAATTATTCAAGCAGCTTAGTATCTTGTAATTTGTTAATGTTGGTAAATATAAAACGCAATTAAAACCCACACTAATATTAATATCTAAGGAAATGTATAAGCATCTTTTCAATAACTAACTGATTAATTTACGGATTCATAGAATTTGCCTACATTCTATTTGCCAAATACCTAAATAAGACACATCAGGGCTTGACACATCAAATATGTTTATTGTACAGGTCAATGACGCAATGACGTCAAAGAGTACCCATTTTTATTTTATCGCAAAAAGAGATATTTTTGCAAACAATTAATTTTTTAAAGTCACATAGTTTCATCGGAATATCAAACATCAAACATTTCTTATATTTGATCATCAATTGTTAAGCAAAATACGATGCTATATAAAATAGTGGGTTCACTTTCACTACATCTGCATCGTTCACTTAATCATAAGTACATGTATGCCTAAAATACATTCAGTCTCATTCAATAAGTACCCTGTGTCTGGCCATACAAAGTGACATTCTTCATTCGTTAAATCATATTTGAATTTATATGTTCATGTAAAATGTTCAAAACACTCGTAAAACAATCACTTTTATACACGTTTTAATGTTGGATGAACAATAAATAATCTTTATTCGTACTAATATTTGCAGCATTATCAAAGACATTTATTTTTCTTCTTACTTAACGGCGTTGGGATGAATTTCTAAGTTTATATGTATATAAACGCATTATGGTCTTTTTGCCTAAATTTGTCTATTACAAATTTGGGCATTTCATTAATCGAAAGTAATTCATCTTTATCTTACTTTATGAATTTATTAAAGTTAATTAAATCTGGGTTATAGAATAAAACATTACAAGCTATGTAAGTATATATCTTTGACATCTTATCGGAACGCGGAACGATGCCATATTAAATATATCAAGTGCTGCAATATAAAGTTCGAATCCTGGTCACGGCATTGAATGTGACAGTCGCTGTCTCGGCACATCTAAACATTTTTGTGGAGGCGTTTGTCTTTAAGAAGTTATTTCACCTTATTTTAGATTATAACTTATATGAATATATATTAAATGTTATTTACATTCATTTTGAACTACTCGTAAATTGTTGCGGTGAACCTACTGGCAATGTTATCATGATCAATTCCAGTATAAATTAGCTGATGTTACATAGGATATACATGTTCAAAGATTTGTAACAAAAATAATGAATATTTTGTGCTATTTTTGTTTCCTTTACAAGAACAACTAAAGTCTAAAAAAACTCAAACGTTTGTATAAAACGATTTCGCTGTAGATACTTGTAGGTATAAGAAGTGTCTATAACGGGTCATTATCATTTCATATTGCTATAATTTCGTCGCTACCACCACATCTAATGTTCGAATATATTTTCTTACATAATACTTAATGTCTATGTCTGTGTAGTGCCGAACATAACTTTCCCACATTAAAGAATAGAATAAGACGCTAACGTGGCTCGAACCTACATCGTTAAGTGCCATGCATGATATGTCTAAATAAATATGCTGTTTGAGTTATCATTTTGCAATAAGTTAGACAAAAGTGTCATAATTAAAATGTTAAAACCATCAAACTTATCATTGTTCAAGATAGTGCTCTACGAAACAAATAAATTAATTAAAAGGAGTTTGTTAAAATCAAAACTCATTAAGTATGTCGATGAAAATTCATGTATATAAGGTTGTTTGTTATAAGAACAATTAATAAATCAATTTGTAGACACAACGAGTATTGATACTCCAACAAATTAAGAAAGTCAAACATATAAATTGAGAAAACATGAAGCTTCAAATTTAACACTTGCTTGCAATTACTGATATTTTCTTTTGTTTTGAACAGTTTTGAATTATTTTGGATTAAAAACATCAAGTTTAGTGTATTTGTTCTATATTTATTTTTTGTCCTAAACATTATATTGATATTCATATTTGTAATTCATAAGGCTGAGCATACGTTGAATTACTTTTAAACGTCTGACAAAGATATGAAATGCCCCCTTGAACTTTGGCTTCATCATAATTCAGTGTTCAACACTGTTATTATTTTAAAACGAAGAATTTACCAATTATTTACAGAGTCTAACAAGCCTTCTTGGTGAAAACATTTCAACGAATTTTCCTATTCACTCCAAGATTGATCTAGATTTTTAAACAAGAAAATAAAAGGTAGCAACATAATGAACTTTTCTTTTTGTCAACGTTCTGTGAAGTAGCAATTTATTCCAGGAAAGCAATTGCCTGGGCTTCTTCTTTAAACAAACAAAACAATTGAAAGCAAGAAAAGAAAGACAAATAATGTCTCAATGTCTCTTGTTTTATGACAACGCTTGTCAAATTCAATTTTTTTTGTTATAACAGAAAGAGAACGATTTCAAGCATTAAGCATAATAATAATACAAAACAATCAAAACGCGATGCAGGAGTTTAAGATTTTTGTTCTGATGACGCAACATTGATTTGCCGTAATAATTATGATATTATTTTCTCAAAACTGTTTCAAAACTAATATTTTGTCTAGGATATCCGCGAATTAAAAGAACGAAAGATCTGGCAGATCGAGTAATTACAAAATTAGCCGCACAAGTAATTTCAAGATCTTACGCTGTAAAGTTTCATACCTGTTGAATACTTTTTCAGAAATATTGAATTTTACTACTCTGCATAAAACTTTAGGGTAAACTTTATGATATTTAAGTTCATTTCCTACAGAGATATGATTATATCAAACATATAAATTCTATTTACGAAGGTCAACATGGATATAGACGAATCATTTCTAAGTTATCAGCGATATTTATTAATCTTTTTATGCCAATTATCTAGTTAGTCTAGATGTTGATATATAAGTTTACAATATCAACTTGTGGTTATTGATCTGAAGTGATCAGATGGTGCTTTGGAATAGTTTTGAGTTTAAAGATTTAAGAATACAAAACTATTTCATAAACCATTCGGATTTATATATCTATATTAATTTACCTAATATAATTATCAAAAAGAGAAGACTTGGTCTTTGAGCGGCACGGGTAAAACAAATTTGTAATCGGTTATTCTGACCAATATATTCTATCAAGTTCTTTAATTATATAACTGAAATGGTATATATAAAATGAAAACTAGCTTCAAAAGCAATTACACCATATCTGACAAACAATACATGTATGATAACATCATTGCAAAATTACGTTATATTGTATAGATTGTATGTTCTGAAATCAATTTGATGAAAGGAGGACTGTTTTAAATACTTTAAGTAAAGTCAATCATTTTCCTTGTCGTTAAAAGTATACATAATTATGTAAAAGGTACGTTTTGCTATCATTTTCTTCAATTTGGTATCCTTTTCTTAAGTTGTATACACAGTTACAAATGGCACATAAACCATTGTCTGACCTTATTCAAAATTCTAGGAAACAGCTTTTTATATGATATATAGCCTCCATTAAATAAATACGCAACAACGACGGAATATGTCTTATACCGTAACGATGTGTTAACCTTTGGAAGTAAAATTCCAAAAAAGTGATATACGATAATAGGCAAACGACATATGTATAAGTTACAAGAGGCAGCTGTCTATGGGTTAAAATATGAAGTATCGTGGCTATGGCAGTTGTTAGCTTTTTATTTCAGCATGCAGTTCATAGAAAAAGCATTTGTCCATCAATCATGATTGCAATACTATGATATATTTGTCAATTAACACTCTATGCCTTTTGCATTATCAGTTTATGTTAAAAAAGTTCCGGTTTTCATCAAGTTCAAGCGTTTTGCTTCTTGAAACAAAAACACTTTAAAACACAAAATATTACAAAGACATGTCGCATCAAGGAAATACAGGAAATACATCCCTATTGTGAGTGCGTAAACTTTTAAGGGCTTTTGTAGAAAAAAGTTGTAATAAATTTACATAATCGACTCATTTTTAACAACTGAACAAAATACTGTGCATTTTATGTCACCAAAACCTGTTGTTCCCATTCCAGCATATAAACAGGAGAAAATAGTTTACTTTCCGTAACCTTGAAGTTAATTATGTAAAATAGATGAAAGATGTCTCGATATCTGGAATTTCTGAGAATAGAAACACATGCTTTGTTATTTAATACATTTTAATGCAGGGGATAAAAATCAGTGAGTACATGGCGATAACACGCTCCATTCATATATTTCCGTCAAGAAAATCTCTTTATGTAGAGTTTAAATGTTATCATAATGATTTGTGGAAGCAAAGAGGTATGATGCACCGTACATATTTGGTCTCACTAGAAGAAAGCCACAAGTCTTGCACCATCTTTTGTTAGGTCATCTAAGTGATTTGTTAACACTTATTTACCAATGACATTTCACTGTCTGTTTATGAGATAATGTAGCCATATTCTTTCAGGATTGAACATACACTAAGCAGCAAAATGATTTTTTGAAAATGTATAGATAATTGTATAATATAACCACAAAATAAATATTATGTGATCACGTAATATTACTATCAAAATAAAGTTTGTATTGTCAAATCTGTAATTATGATTCATTTATTTAGAAAATAAGATATTTTTGCAATGGTTTAAACAATATTTATTTCTTCATCAATATTTACAGACAAAATTACAATCAATATATAAATTGTATTCAGGGTTGAGTAGAAACCTTTAAGCTTATATGAAACTCTCTTCTGATTTCTTGCATTGACTTTTGTTTTATCATGATACATTGTAATATTGTTTACTTCGAAAATGTAGACAAATATATTGTATCTTATTCAAAGAAACGACGTTTCATTTCTTCATCAATAACGTTTAAATATTATACCTGAAATATGCATGTATATTTATATAAATATCAAAGATAGATAATTAACAAAAACACAATGAAAACAATTACACATTATATAAGTATATCAATTATTAACCTTATTATTTGTTTTTCTTTATTTTGTCATACATTATTTAAAAATATTTACATAGATTAAACTGTTTGGCTTCTTAATGCAGCTGCGGAGGATATATTTCATATGTTAAAGCTATATCTTACATGTCATTGAGCTGTAATATGTCCTTTGACTTTTATATCTACTTAAGCTTTGCTCCATGGTTTATTAATAATAAATGTGCACCTGCTTTAATAGTTATTTCCGGTGTGACCATATTTACTTTTTTAATGACTCTAGAATTTACACATTTTGTAAATCTAAACCTTTCTTTAGACACGTAAAAAGAACTTCTTGACCGCATTAAGTATAACTTGTGACGACTTGCCCATGTAACTCTTATTCATAACAAGTGCCAACTTCATACGAATAAATATCCTTTTGTATATCCAATGTTGAAATTTAATTGAGCTTCATGATCTTATGTCTGTTTTTATCATTGCATGACATACATTTGGATAACTCACATATCTAACAATAAGAAAAATTAATGCTTCACAATTTGACCTGAAGAACGAGATAAACATGATAAATACATTTTTTTCATAATCGTGAGGAGATCAAATGCCTTGATCGTGTATATCATTAATTTGATCATCTTTATCACATCATTCAGCAAACCATGTGTTCAAGCAAAACAACAAGTAATTGTCTGTTTCGATATGTATAAATACAAAACCGAATGTCTTTTCATCAATCATTTAGGAGCACCAAATAGAGTTGAAAAAAAATTTAATTACTTCTAAATTTGATTTTCAAGATTTAAAGACATCAATTCCTGAATAATTGACCTATCAATTTTATACGGAATTTCAAATTTCTACAACTTAAACGTCATAATTATAATATATATAGCATTATAAAATTGCATCAAAGATAAATAGAAAGTACTAGAGAATGATATTCAATATTGGATGAGTCGTCGTTTTAAATCAAATTTATATAAAAATAGTTCAATAATGTTTTAATCAATACATAAAATCATACACATGTACATTTAGATAAAGCATCAGGTTTATCTGGTTGAAGATCCATCAACGACTGCAGCATGCTTAACACTATGTCTTACTGGTTAACAAAGAATGAGTGCCTATTACGACATCAGCATTTAGGAATGTTTGACCAGCAGTAGTATCATTATTAAGTTCCGATATATTTAGATTTACGTACAAGAGGCTGTGTTTAGAACCAGGAAATGAAATGGTCATTATTTAACATCTTGTTTCATAAATCTTAAAAACAACAGAAATTTAATTTATCTTGTCAAAATATCTCTGTTAAAGCATTGTTTAAATAACAGAAGCTAATACAACTTTAGGCAAGCATTATTATCGGCAAAGACATCAGACGGACAGTAAATCCTTATGTGCATGTCATGATAATTCAAAACCTTTTCTGTAATGTCTTTAAATTATCTCTTAATATAATTGCATGCTTTGAGCATAAGACCTCGGTTCAAATTATTAGATATTTGTAGGAATTGGTTTAAAAGTCTCTGTTTGATTTTTCAAAATTCTATTTGTGTGGATTCTGTTTTCACTTCTTCGCTCAACAACAATGACAAAGGCATTCCAGAGTCATTGTGCTATTTTACAGGACCAGAAAATTTTTACCTAAAAACTTTCTTATTTAAGGCACATATATCGTATATTGCATGTAGTCAGTACAAAAATGGATATTATTTTAATGTCCTTTCCTAAAAAACGTACGGTACTGTAATTGAATGTATTTTTACATAATTAAAATATTGAATTAAAAGATATGAAATGCATGTTTCTTTACTTAATATGCTTATTTATAAAGCACACATAATACGAACTATTTCAGTATTATGTTAAGTTCACATGTAAACATATGTCATGCTTTAAAAGACGGCTTGCATTTTCGTTTTCAAACGTTTCAGTTAGATTTAGATTTTATATGAAATCTCTTGTCTTGTCATATGATCCCAGAAGTCATTGTTCTCAGAAAATCATATATTTATGTTGTAATGTTATTTTTGTACCTAAAGCTTTATGGTTTTAACTAGAATCATTATTTCAATCCAGCTTTATGTTAACCACTTGTGGTGTAATATTAAAACTACAAATATTGACAATAAAAAAATGCAAAGTCATTGCCTATTATTGTTCTATTTGAAACTAAATTCTGCCTGTTAATAAACAAAATATATACAGGCTTACTTTCTTGTTTTATAGATATTCAAACAGAATATTGTTCATAATCATCTATAAACCTGTCAAAATAAATAGTTTAACTTGAAAATATTAAATGTCGTCCAAAATTTAAAAAGCCACAGGTCCGACTCGAAGTTTAGCCATTTAGCCTGTATATACAAAAACTGTAAGTGCAAGCCATTGCCCGCATCATCAGTCAGTCTAACCCTCTAGTAAAAGGAAGGTGCTGTGTGGCGTCCTTCATTGTTACTGCTTTATAACTATGAGGTATATTACGGTGAAATCTAAGACAAACAATTGATTAATGTAATAAATAGTTTGTATATAAACCTTTTTTGTCATTAAGATAGGTTTGGTCAATCTTAGAATTTTGATATAGCGTTTAATCTACACAAAATCTACACAAAATATTAATAACACCAAACGTCATTATAATCATTATGTTAATATTATATCAATGTTTTTATAACAAATATTTAAAAAGTATTGTTATACGAGTATTGTCTTAGACAAGCTTTTGTAGTGCTTTTCTCAGTAACTAACATATACTCTGTTTTGGACTTCTTTTTATTGTAATATATATTATCATATAGAAGAAATATTTCCAAATGAGTGTACACACTATCAAATCAAATGCATATTATAATATTGGACAAACGTAAGTAATAAGAAGTTAAATGTAGCATTTAATTTTGCAATTGATATGCTTACTCGTTTTTTTCTGTTATTACCGAGGAATGTCGAATGCTGTGTCGAAGATGGGAGATTTTTTTCATATTTTAAATAAAGTATCTGATAAATAAGTTATAATGTTATATATTTTATTTTTAAAATTATACTTTTCTGTAGAATTATAAAAAACAAGTAACTGGTCAAGAAATAGAAGAAAAGAGGATAATCATTTTATTCGATCTTAAATCATATAAACGTTTAACAACAGTTTACTCAATATCATTTATATAGAGTTTGCTCTTTTCTGGCATTAGATTTATAAGTTTTCCTTTTTTATAAAGATAAGCTGTAGTTGTTTTCCGCTATAATAAGAAACATATTACAAAACAACATGTAATACTAGTGTTGCATGGATTAACATCTGAGCAATTATCCTAAGTTTGTATTTGTTTTCAAATATGTGCCTCAAAAATAGAAATAAGGGAATATATTGAAATTCATAGCTAAATCTCTAAGATTTTATTATAATAAATATAAAAAAAACAAAAGCCTGAAAAAGTAACAAGAATGGACGTATCCAAATACAGTTGACTTTGATATAATGATGATCGTGAAATTCAAATGTCATTTGATGTTCAAAATTGAAAGAAAACTAAAACTTTGCAAAATTCAATGCATTATTTTCTTTTTAAAGTACATGTATCAACAACAAAATGAAAGAAATACTTGTGCAAAACAGGTATAATTTCTGTACACGCTATCAAAACAGCAAACAATGTATTTTTCAGTTGACTGATGTTCATTTTCTAAAACCAAATTTATTAGAAATTTTGCTTTTTATAAAAATTCTTTAACCTCTGACAAAATATTTACAACACAATACTTACAGAACTTCTACTAATCAAACTGTTTGATTATCTATGAAATTGTCTGCAAGAACCAATTTAACGCAATAGACTTTGTTTAATTTGGTTACAACTTTTTTCAGACTATTCTAAATCGAGAATAGATTGAAATATATATTTTATATACAGTATCCGTTTTCAATAAGGTTATCAAACCGGTTTAAGGATAAGTAAAGAGATTATACGTGCAAATAACATGACTATTAAAACAAAACTAGAACTTTTATAAAACATATAGACACTATAAATAGGAATGTTTTCAAGTAAGCAGCCATACACTATTTTTATTGATTGACTAGCTCATATTTGCGACACTTAAAAGCAAATGTGAATTTCACGGGAGAAAATGCCACCAGAAGTCCCGGTAGTAATTCTGTAGATAAATATGTCTTGCTTGTTTTTTTTAATACATTGTATTCTCGTCCATGGTTTCGTTAATAACGAATTATTTGTACTCTGAGTACTCATTTCTACAGTAAAAGTAGTTACAGTATCAAAGTAAAACCATTAAAATTTATACAAGGTTCATTATTTAAGGTAGCTCGCTACTTTCCGACCGAAATATGACAACATCTCAGATTTTAATGATTTTTGGTATGCAAACATATAAATATGTGAGCTTTACTTCTGCAGTATTATTTTATAAATAAACAGCGTTACTATGACGTCAAAGCGCCCTCTATCGGTGGCGGTGAAATTGCGTCTTTTTTATCAATAACCCGGTCTGTTCTTATCAATTTTCATCCGATTTCCTTCATTTTAATTTTATCATGTTCAGTAAATGTATGTCTTTGTAATGATGTCTTTCTTTAACATTTACTTAATAGTCTGCGATTTTACGTCATTTTTCTCTACGTTCTGACGTCCATATTTGATGCAAATATCGCGCGATATCGCATTAAAGATTGTGTAATAAAAAAATTCAACACGGTGAATTTTGCTATAATTTTCCGAGCGTGTAGTGAGATAGTGAAGGAAAATATTTATGCAATATAAATATAGGGTCAACGCGTAAGATATTTTGCTATTACTGTTTTAAAATAAAATAAAGGGTGAGTGAAACGTAATGATTTTGGTGACGTTAATAGATGTTGGAGTTCAAAGAATAATACCAAATAACAATTTTCTTACGTCAAACATTACGATAGTAAGTATGAACAACACAGGGACTTGATGAAATGCATTTTTTTTAAATTGTTGATTATTTTCTCATTGAAAGCATGCGCTAGATGAGCACATTTACAATGTTTAATCCGACAATCCCTTTTTAAATATTTTTATAATTTGCAGGACACAGTCTCATACATCTTTTAATTCTAATTTTATAATGTGATGTTGTTAAAGTGTTATATTATTATATGAATTAACTAGTTTCAGCCTCGTATATTGCTGTATGAATGAAGTAAGAATATAAGGTCGCTTAGCTTATACCCGTAGAATATTTATTTTACGTTACATTCAGCCTTTAAACACTTTCATAAAATCACATAAAGGTAGACGAGTCTCGGTGTCAAAACACATCGTAAAAATACAATTAAAATAGATATGCATACAAATGTGCCGAAAAAAGTGATAAATAAAATTCAGAAATAATATTCAAAAATGTTAAAGGGACTCCACTGAGGTTTTTTGACATGATGGAACTGAATTTTTTTCCAGATAAATGTACCATTTGATGTAGGTTTAGACCATTAATCTTTGTGCAAAACTTTTAGAGCATTCGCGCACTTCGTTTTTCCAGAATAATTATTCAAAATTAAAAGCTTTTAAACGCTTTTCACCCGAATCGGGCTAACAAAAGCATAAAAATACGATTTTCAATTTATTTCAAAGTATATTTCTTAACTATCTTCGCATATATTTCTGTTAAAAGTGCCCAGCTCATTTATGTAAGAAATTCAAATGTTATGTGTTTGGCTTTTCAACCTCAGTTGAGTCCCTTTAAGAATATTTTTAAAAAAAACTGTACAATAAACAAAAACCTTTATTTTATTTTTATTTTTGCTTACCATTTTTAAGTCTGTGCAATACATAGATTATATAAATATAATCTAATTAAAATGTCATGATAATTAGAAAATGAGCACTTATGTGACAAACTATAAAATATTTTGGAAGCAAATTCATACTGAATAAAAAATATATAAGCATATTCGCAACAGCAGACTCGAATGTGAAACACCCAATATAACCATTACTCAACTCGGATTCATTACCGTTTTTTCATTACTGTACAGTATAACATAGCGGCCCTCAAAGTAATATTTATTTCTAAAGAGTTCCACTAAATTTTACCTCTGTAGAGCAACCACTCTAGGCAACAAAGGGCATTTCTCTGTAAATGTTATACTGCATATTTTAATTAAATACAAAATATATAGAGGATATTGAATGAGTGTAAGTTCAATACTGAATTTATTGCACGAGTTGAATAAAATTATATTATGCGAGCCTCTGGCGAGCATAATATTATTTTATTCAACGAGTGCAATAAATTCAGTAATGAACTTACACGAATTTAATATTCTATTTATCACATACCAGAAATAAAGACCGTTTAAAGTGAAATAAGAGTCATTTTTCATTGACGCGCCTATAGTATAACGCTAACATTTAGCGCGTCTCTACACTATGTTTGTATATCGCTAATGACGTCACGTCAAAATATATGCAGGGCGGTGCAATACCATATTTACGGAGTTGCAAAATCGGCACGGGTGTGTGATAAAATTATTTACTAACTTGTAACTGTTGTTACCACTGAATACGAATAATGTATTATGTTGACGTTATCTTGTTCATTTTTTAATACAATACAGTTTGCTTTAAAACAAAATAAAAAAGCAAGAAAGAAAAACAACCTTAAAACACACACCAACAACACGTGTTTATGATGTTAGCAATAAAATGGACTTCTCCCTTATTAACGGAGATCATAATCAGGTTTTTAACTTTGAATATTCTTCTGTTGCCACGTTGTAATCGGTAAAGTGGTCTTACGCTGAATTCGGATGGCATGGATTCGAGACACAATTGCGTATTGTACTAATAGATTATCCTTTAGAATTGTTTACTGTGTATGAAGTGTTTCAAGGTCCACCTCGGACTGCTGTCATTCATTTCCAAAGAGAAGTTGATACTGTCAGAAACACTGGTTTCGTTAAATTCCCTCCGCTTTAATTGAAATACTGTTGAAAGCGGCGTTAAATCCAATATTAAAAAAAAGATATAAAACATAAAATGCACAGTTCATTATTTTCATAGGCTTTACATAGCACTGCATTATGTGCAGACAAAACGCGAGCTTCTCCCACAACCATAATCACACAAATTGAGAATCCTACATAATCGCCTTCAATACAAGGGAATCTGTATTTAATATGCAAAATTCTCCGCTTCTAAACATACAAAATAAATCAACGGATCTTTCGCCTCTAATCGAGAAATGATCGCGGCTTCAGGTCGCCTCAAAGATGCGCTAGTAAACGCATACCGCGAGTCAGCTAGTTTAAAATAAATAAGAATATCTATAATTATGTGAAATACGTGAGAAATTAAAGCCATAGCATGAGAGCGTGATTCCTGCTTTAAATCTGAGTCTCACGCTTAGTGCAGGGTATTTAGCTGCGAGAGAAAATAGAATAACTGATGGCTGTTAATAAAGTGTAGAAAATTTTTGAATTAAATGTCTGCTAGATCTTATAATATAATTAAGACTACCAGTGAATCATGACTTACGTACAAATCGTTGCTACTTCCAGTTGATCATATATTTTTGAAACGTAAATTTGATTCATTTCTACCACAGACATAGCTGTTATCTATGTCTCTGTTCCTACTAACTGATATATACAATTCAAAATTGTTACATATGATAACATGGAAGTTTATGTTGTACCGAGATACACATAACATGATGACATTGCTACTGCACCAGCCTTTTCATTCTTTTTTTCTGACATTCTTTGCAAATTTTTTATGTTTTTTATAATTTCCACTTAGGTGGCCTTTTAATTATATCTTTCAATATTCTGAATTGTCTTTCAGTCCTCGAGGTATTTATATCCATTCGTTGCAGTTTTTCAGCGATTGATACCAACTTTTGGTATCAGACAGTTATACCCTGATTTGTTGTACATGTATATAATTGAAGATATTCATCGAAAAGCAGGCATCTGACAGGACTTTTAAAAGACAATTTTTACGGAACATGTCTAAATACTATTGTTGTTGATGGTTTTCACACATTTTTATTCCTGTCAGTATGTTATTTATCGAAAAAGTCGTGAAAATTTCCTTGAGAAAAATATTTGACGTCACCAAAATCATTACGTTTTACTCACCCTTTATTTTATATTCAAATAGTAATAGCAAAATATCTTACGCGTTGACCCTATATTTTTATTGCATAAATATCTTCTTTTATGACTTCACTACATGTTAAAAAAATTATAGCAAAATTCACCGTGTTGATTTTTTATTATTTCACAATCTTTATTGCGATATCGCGCGATATTTGCATCAAATATGGACGTCAGAAGGTGGGTGAAAATAACGTAGAATCGCAGATTATTAAGCAAATGTTCAAGAAAGACATAATTACAAAGACATACATTTACTGAACATGATAAAATTAAAATGAAGGAAATCGGGTGAAAATTGATAATAACAGACCGGTTTATTGATAAAAAAGACGCAATTTCACCGCCACCGATAGAGGGCGCTTTGACGTCATAGTAACGCTGTTTATTTATAAAATAATGCTGCAGAAGTAAAGCTTACATATCTACATTTCCGTATACCAGAAGTCATCAATATCTGAGATATTGTCAAATTTCGGTCGGAAAGTAGCGAGCTACCTTAACATAATAGATTAAATTATTTTTTATTATTATTATTTTTTGTGCTGGTGGAAGGGGAGAGAGAGGAGGGCATGTGGTAGTGAATAGAGGTTGAATTCAGTCACGTTAATTTTCAATGTTATTTTTAATACAAATTTCGAGATTATCAAAATAATCCTTATACATTTTCTCGTTAACCTGTCTAGAGAATATGAAATAGAATAAGTTATGTAAAATGTATAAAGATTTTCCGATTAAATACAGACAAAAGTGTAGAAAATATATATGATTTAAAAGTGAAACTAATTACTCATATATCAAAAGACAATCATGATAAACTATTACACTTTGTATGTTTGTCTTGGAAAATGAAAACTGTTTTATAGTGTTTCATATGCGTCATTGTCTGTAAGGGTTTAATGAAACTGCATGCAAGATCCGGTTTTCATACGCAAAATGAAATAAAACACGCCAGAGCTAAAGCAAATTGTACAGAGGCAATTATTCTGTGGAATACTTGAAGAAATTATTTAAGCATTGGTTTCCAAGAGATCAATTCTAGCTTGAGAAATGGTGTTTACAACAAAGTTACGAATGAACTGTGAACAGAGTTTTTGTCATTTCTAGAAACATGTTTAAAACAAATCAAGATGTTAATCTTTTAAAACAACACCAAATCCATTGTCATTCCCAAGGAACAGATAGACAGTCACTCGGTCAAATTATTTCTTCTAGGATTAAATACATAATAAACGAGTTTATTGATAATGTTTAATGACATATAGCACTCCAATGAGATATTATGATCCTTCTCTATTATAACAAAATCCTTTAAAAGCCTATAATGTTTTAAAACATTAACGAGTAACGATTAATATTCAGTTTGAATTAATACTGAATGGTTCATGGTGCATAATAACTTTATACACGGATATCATTCAAGAGGAAGAAATATAGCAATCTTTTTATAATAACAATGGCAATTCTGGTATTACAGAGAACTATAGCCGTCGACCGTCCACGTTTTGAACAAAAATTGTTGCAACTAAAGTGATAGATATTTTAAATGATTTCATGTACATTCAGTAAGTAAAAATGTAAATAATTTGTAAATCAAATTTGAGGTAGCGTATCAATATAAGTAAACGTATGTATGATAATCATGATAAAACATAAAGATTAATGAAACATGTAATATATGAAGTTGACAGAAAATTGGACTTAAACCTTTGAATAAGAACTGTAAAAGGGAAAGCTCACAATATTCGTCTCTCTGTTTCCCTCAATGATTTATCCATTCATCAGAAAAATATATATAAATTAAATATCTTCAAATGGGAAGATAAAGAAATATAAAAACTATCTGGTTGAAAAATCGCTAAGTAATGAGAAACAAGTGTTAAATTGCTTTTAAAAACCACACAGACCGATAATATTTCTGTTCTAACAAGACAAATAAGAGAGATCAGTAAGTATCACATTTTTTTTTCAATTCAAATGGAAATAATATCCGCTTCCGAAGGCTGTTTATTTCGCACCCTACTGTCGCGGTCGCTAAGGTTATAATGACGTAAATATATTTCATCTTTTCAAGTTTTCACCAATTCAAACGTATGTGTCTGACTGAATTGTATTGTTTTTACTTCGGTGCTCGATAAATTAATCGTCATTCCCAACCAATGTCAGTAGAAGATGTCGTCATTCTGGCGCCTTTATTAATGAGTTAAAGTCAGGATAAAGTCTACTAACGAATTGCCGTAGATTTTTTTCTAATACTATATATATCAACTGATATGGATTAAGGCTGTTGTGAAGTGTATGTGAGACGTTGTTTTAGCATTATTTAATAGCAATAAAATGTAAAAAAGCTTGTCAACTTTATCGGAGAGAGAAATAATTCAAATAAATTGTTACAAATTGTGTTTTTCAATATCGTTTGTTTCCCATATCTCTGTCTGTAAGAAAAGATTTATCACAATGAAGGATTTTAATTTGAATTTATTGGCTCCAACAACATCTTCGATCAAACCGAAAAGGAAAACAAAACTATATCCAACGAATTAAGTCTTTTTAATAAGCAATTTTGTCACTTGTGACACAAAAATAACACCGTCTCGTAAAAGCGAAATTTTTCTTCATTTTCTTTTAAAGAATTATCATAAAGGTATAAACTTATTCTCATGGAACCTTGCGTACTGCATGTAGTAGAAAAAGCACACGTAAAGAAGAAATTGTAGTACATTTCCTCGAAATAAGCCTGAATTGTATTAATAAATATTTTATTTCAAAGATTGATTATGCCGAGAATGAAAAATATACTATTAAACTGTATAACATATTTTCTGATTAAATATAAAAGTATGATCATAAGTGTGGTTATACAAGTTGTTGAAAGAGTATACACGATAATGTTGCCTGAATGAGATTAATATGACCGGAGCTGCTGGTGTGGATTATATTTATCTTATCTAGTATATGTTTTTGCATTAATCTCGTGTTTATCTATAATAGTAATAATGTAATCAAGTTCTACAAATAAATGACGTTACTTTAGAAAGCAAAATATTATATGTTTTACAGACAGAATGTCTAGTGTTGGAAGTGTCGATTGCTGATGGAAAATATACACCTTTCAAAAACAATTGGTCCGCCTTCGTGTTAGATAACAGACTGCGACTTCCAAAAATAAAACATAATTACCATTTTTCCTTTTAACTAACGACACATTTTCTTTGTAATCCAACTTGACCATGTGTAGTAAATGTCTCTTTGTTTAATACGTTTTTATTACTGTTACTTTGTAAAGCATGCGAAAATTTTAATTAAACTTATTTTAAGTGCGACAACTATTGATTTCAAATGATTTCAATTTAGGTAAAATTCAAAAATAAAACATATTATATCTTTATTTTTATGGATATTAGTATACTTTTTAGACACATTATTTCAAATATTTCTAAATCATTTCTTAATGACAAAATTATTATCTTTTATAGTTGGCCATGTCATTGTCTTTATAGATTTTACGAGATAAAAAAATATGATTAATTTGGCCACGTCATTAATTTAAAATGGCGATTATCAAACAGAAAAAAACTTTCATTTTGTTCATTGATGTTATTATGTGTTTTCCTTTTTCATCAAGTTATATCGTCAGAATAAATTGTAAGGAATCTTTTTTTGTGCGTTTTTAAGGTGGGGGTCGCTTTCAATTTAGAAGGATTGGCAATCAATACCAAAGGATAGCAAAATATATCATAGTTAAACGAAGCCGAAACGGTAATGGAATTTCATTAATAAACTGCACACACTGTTAATACCCAAAAAGAATCGTTAGACTTTACTAGCTTGTTTATTTGTTTGTAAAATTGATTCTGAATACATACATGTTGTTTAACCTTTGATTAACAATATTATTCACTCGAGAAATTTCGTGATATGAAAACCTTTTGAGGAATCCGACATTAAAATCAGACACTGTGCTGATGTTACCAGATATGTTTGGATGATGTATTATAACAGACAGGTCCTTAAATGGCAAAGTTATGTATGTAAGTTTATACGTAGACATTTTACAAGGTACATGTGTTGGATGTATTCGGTCAATATCTTATTCAAAGCAGATTAATATACAAACGCAAGGTCTAAGGATTGATATCCTGTTATATTCTAGGGATATAGAAAGTTATATAAAAATAAACTGTACAGTTTTTATTCTGACTTTACGTCATTAAATAATTATCATTCGTCTTTAAATCAAAATTTGTAAAAATGTTACAGGATATTACGTTTATCCAGAAATAAACTCTAAATGTTATAGTATATATTTGATTACAAATCTGTTCATAATCAACAATAGAAAGATTTCATGTTGACTTGTTGCATGCATCAAATATCGTGAACTGAAAAAACAATAAAATTAGAACTGCATTTTACTAGAGTATTGTTGCCATGAGATGACGTGAAATGCGATTAAAAGATTTATGATTGCTCCCCCGTGACTTGTGTGACATAAACTGTGGACAGCTTAGTGTTGTGTAACCCGTTTATTTTGGCAGGTGAAGCACTCATAAATTTGTACATTATTCCCTTGTTATTAATTTATAATTGTCCTGATTATTCCGGTGACTGATTTCAAAGAACAAAAAGAAAGTAAATTGCTTTAGATAAGGTTTTTAAAATATGGATTTGAAGCTATTAAAATAAGCAAACTTGAATATGACCAAATACATACGAAATACTATGTTTTACAGGCTTTCCTTCGTTCAGTATATGCATGGACGGTGGTGGTTAATGCAAAATGAAGTCCATGTCCTTGGTGCAAGCTTTCAAGGAAATCAGCGAGTAAACAAGTCATGAAAATATTCGAAATAGTTATATTGTAAAATGTTTTGATACGACGGTAATACGGTAAGTAAAAAAGCAAAATCATGGTTTTATACAGGGGTCTAGTTTTACATTTAAGTTAACGTTTAATGTATGCTTACCTAAATTTACTGCTTTTACCGAGCGTTCTGTCAGCCATTTTATAAGCCCATTGTACGATTTTGGTCAAATGATCATCCGCAGTGTTATAAAATATAATGGAAATTTTAAAAGGGTCGGAGGTTTGTCAAAAAGGGTTGTTTAAAAAACAGGAAAGAAATGTTGATGATGAGTATTCGTTTCTCATGAAGAAATACATGAACCGCCTTTAGAAAAAGGCACACATTATCACTTAAATAACATTAACGTCGTACTGAGCGGTTACCAGAGCTCTAGTTAGTTTGTGCAATTCGAACTGTGATTTGTTAAATGAATTCAGGTCAACCAATGTCGTACACGTATTTATTTTGATCATATTTTTTTATTTATTTAAAAGCTTAATATTCTCATTTGAACAATTTGAGTAAACTTTACATCGTTGACAACAAAAACCTGGAATTTACTGTCATTATGAACACGTATTATTCTAATTCACCGCATTGCATTCAATTTAAAGAACCGAATTTCTTTTAAGGGTAAGATATTCTTCGTAAGAAAGTTATGTTTTTTTTTAAATGATTAGCCTAAGGGCATATGATCGGGCCTTCTCACGTACGTTAAATAATCTTTGACTTATATGTTCCCAATAAATCTCACATATTTTTATATATATATTTCAACAAAACATAAACATTGCTTGGACATTAATAAAATCGTCTATATATTCTGAAATGCTACATTTTTAGATTTATATCGTTAAGGATTTTTAAGAAATCACTGTTATTATGAAACATTTTATATTGCCAAGGGTCAAAGGCAAATGCTTTCGTCAAGAAGTAAAAAAGCATATGTTAAATTTGATAATATGTGAATTGCTCTATATGACGACAAATTACACACAGAAGAGCCTTCCTCGCTTAAAATAGTATGTTTCCGTGAAATGGTATGAAACGCAATTCAAAAGTTTTGTTTTGTTTCATTTTCCCCAGACATAACATAAGTTGCTTTGGTATAATTGACAATGATAAAATCATTAGTTCCAAAATGTATCAAAATCTTACTTTCTTTGTTTAAATACATTTATTTTAGAAATGTAATTCATATTCATTAATTAATTAAAATCGAAATTACAGGACAAAAGATGATCTTGACAAGAGCTATACCATAGTTACTATTTTTCTTGTCATATAACAGTGCTTGATATTGAAGAATCTAACCATTGTAATATGATCTTTCACCACTTTTTCAGAATGGTGTATGACTATGTGTGTAAAGTGCTGCAAACGGTATAACATGTTTGCATTAGTAGAAATATAGATAGCACTCGTTCATAATGTTCATAATCAGTTCAGAGCTAAAAGCCGTGAACATGTAGGTGGCTTACTTTTGTACTTAGCATTGCGGCCGCAACAACCCAGGTTCAAATCCTGTCACGGCATTGACTGTGACAGTAGCTATCTTAGCACAGCTAAGCAAGTTTTTTTAACTGAAAATATTTATCTCCATGGAAATATAAATACTTTAATGTTGTATTTTTAATGCATTTATATCATAATTAAATTAATACGAATGCACGTATTAAGCTATAGCTTTTACTCTGCCTCTTTAACATAAGTTGCTAATTTTGCTTGAATAGTTTTGTTAAAATTATTCATTAATGCAAGAAATTTATAAAGTGAAGGCCAAGATGTATACTATTTTGGAAGTAATTCATTTCTGATATTATTATATTTTTGACAAATCAATCAAAATAATATTCAAATTCAATCTGCTGATTACAAAATAGACACAATCTTTTATTTCTCTCTATATTATTTAATCTACCAGTTTCAATTGCAAGATTTTGCGAAAACAAACCGAATCTTGTTACAGTAGGGTGAACGTGTCAGTTTACACGCAAAACGCACGTTACACGCTATACGAACGCACGTTACACGCTATACGAACGCACGTTATACGCACGCAAAACGAAACGAAATACGCAGACGCACGCAAAACGATATACGCTAAACGAAATACGCTAAACGATATACGCACGCTAAAACGCACGCAAAATGAAAACGTTTCTAAACCTTTAATAAAATATCGTAATCATTTTAAGTTTTTAACAACTTAAGCTACATGTAGATCGTTTAGCGATAAATTTTGATTATCATATATATGGTAGCTAGAAATGTATTTTAAACGAGTTTATGTAAGAACTGAAATGCACTCAACCTAGCACCGAAATTAATTTTTGTCACAGCCTCAACAAATGATTTTTAGAAATATTTATAAGCTATCATGCGCTAATTAATATAGAAAGTAAAATAGTTAGGGTAACGTGTTCCTTTTTATGCGCAATCGAATAAAGAACTATCCCTTGCATTCTCTACGTAATCGCTACGTAATAGTCCAACATGGCCGACATTGAAAATGCATTGCAATGTTTTATAAATATACAGTGCTAACAATTAAATTCAGATGGATTTATGAGGCAAATCTATTTATTAAGTGAGGCTGCATCATAAACAATCGAACTATATAATCTTGAGTGTAAAATAAAGGAATTAACTTTTTTGACAGAAGTCACGAAAACAGAATAAAAACACAGGATTCTACCACGGATAACATTAAGGGAAATGGATAACATTAAAGGAAAAGCTTCCACAATCAAGAATGATTAAATTGCTTGCACAATACGTAGATTTAAGTTGATGTCCTGTATGTTTCATTGGGACACCGCATGATTTACTGTTTTGTCGCCAGTTAAAGCTTCTCAAAACGAAAGTGAAAGTAGAAATAAACAATACTGAAATCCAGTGAAATCACTAAAAAAGGTAAAATTTCTAGGGCATTACAATATATGAGTATATATAAATTTTAAGAACGCAATTTTATTTTAGGTCTGAAACTGTAATCGAGAGGAAAAAAATGAGGAAAATAAGGAAACTGGTTGTGATGTTAAGTTATTGGATTTACAAAGACGGCACAACAGAAAATATTTTTCATATCACTTAAAATTGAAATTTATTGACATGCGCTTAATATGTATTAATATGCTTAATCACACACCGGTGCTGATTTTGCCACTCAGTAAATATGGTATCGCACATCCGTGCATATAATTTGACGTGACGTCATTAGCGTTATACAAACATTGTGTAAAGACGCGCTAAATGTTAGCGTCATACTATAGGCGTGTAAATGAAAAACTACTCTTATCTCTCTTTAAACGGTCTTTTTTTTTGTGTATGTGATACAGTAGGGTGAATGTTCCAGTTTACACGCAAAACGCACGTTCCGGAAAAAACGCACGCACGTTACATGCTATACGAACGCACGTTACACGCACGCTTTATGAAACGAAATACGCAGACGCACGCAAAACGAAATATGCTTAACGATGAACGCACGCTAAAACGCACGCAAAATAGAAAACGTTTCTAAACGTTAATAAAATATCCTTATCATATAAATTTTTAACAACGTTAACTAGATCGTTTAGTGATTTGATTAAATGATAGCTAGCCATTCATGTATTTTAAACGGGTTTATGTTAACTAACTTATCTTATGTCCCAGGTTAAAGCTGTAATGACATCAATCCGCGAATGCACTCAACCTGGCACAATATTATTTTTTGTCGGGCAGCCTAAACAAATGATTATTGAAATTACAAGCCATCAAGCGCTAATACATGCATTAAAAATGATTCAACAGGGTCGTCTTTATGCACATTTCTGAAAAAATACTTTGCTTTATACTAGGAATCTCTTAGATAGATAATAATTACTTCGACACCTCTTCTGGCGTAAACAAAATAAAACGAATGGTAGTAACTTTAGCAAATCAGCGATCAAATTATCAAATCATTTACATACAGGCGAACAAAATTAATACATGACCTTTTTAAATAAAGGAAAACATACATTGCAGACCGGCAGCCCAACATATTTTCCAGACAAGGGCTAAATCTATATGTTTCAGGACGTTTCGGCCCTGAAATTTTCAACCTCAATTTTTAACCACCATTTTTTTCAATTTGATAAATATATATAGTAAATACCATGCATTATGGGTTATAATATATTCTAACATGACCCGCATTTACCCTATTGAACATAGAAGAACAGAAAGTGTGGGTTATTATGCAACAGATGCACAGTTTGACATTCTATATTTAGACATGTGACGTAATCATTATACACGAGACGTAACTACTAAAAATCTGACGCGCTGAAAATAAGTACGGAAACAAATCAGGCGCAAATTTGCTTAACTATCAAGTACGGCAACATTTATTTGTTGATGTCGTGTTAGAATCGAAATAGTATATCCAAATCAGTGATTTTATCGCTTGATAACATCACTATTTGTCGTTCGAATGTGCATCATTATATCACTGGGGCTACGCCCTCATGATATAATTCCTCGCATCCGAACTCCAAACAGTGATGTTATTGAGCGATAAAATCACTGTTTGGGATATATTATTTCTTAAATATATATGATATAAAACATACTTGCAAACATGATTGATATAAAAAAGATTTTCGGTGATATTAAGTATAATGAAATTTCCCTGGGAAAATAAATTTTAATTTGATTTTTTATATGAGTTCTGAAACAATTATCAGCTGTAAAACTACATGCATATATTTATTCTTTTTTTTTTTTCAAAAAATTAAATTCCATAAAAAGATATTGATAAAATATGTTTTAATATAACAGATAAGAACGATTATAGAAGTGTGAAAAGCCTAATGAAATTTAATGAATTAAAGTGTTATATTAAGAATAAACTTCTATTTTGGGCCCGAAACTGGAAGCGAGAAAAAAATGAGGAAAATGCAGAAACTTGTCAACCTCATGCACCTCGATCCATAAGTGCCAGGAGGGGAGGAGTGTTGGACTCCAATAATTTGTGAATCATGTGTAAACTGTAAAGTATATGGATTTACCAAAAGAGCAGCGCATCAGAAAATATGTTTCATAGTATTGAAATTGAAATTTATTGACATTTTATGCACTATATGTTATAATATGCTATATTATTATTAAGGAACATTAAATGCCTAATACCTTCCTTTTTATGCTCCCCGAAAAATTTCGGGGGAGCATATAGTCGGCGCCTTGTCCGTCCGTCCGTTTTCTTGTCCGGAGCATAACTTGAAAACCCTTGGAGATAGTTTGTTTAAACTTCATACAGTGGTAGAGGGCATTGAGGGGGAGTGCAGTGTCAAAGAACCATAACTCTATTTTGCCCGGTTTTTTAATTATCTCCCCTTGTAGAAAAATCTTGTCCGGGGCATAACTCTAAAACTATAAGAGATATCAACATGAAACTTTGAAGGTGATTAGATCTCAGTGGGTAGATGTGCAGTGCATAAGACCAATAACTCTTTTTGTCCTAATTTTGGAGTTATTGCCCTTTGTTAATTACAACACTTTGAACTTTGTCCGGGACATTACTCTAAAACTATAAGAGATAAGAGATATCAGGATGAAACATTGTAGGTAGATAGATTTCATTGAGTAGAAGTGCATTGCAAAAGAACCATAACTCTGTTAAGCCTCATTTTTGAATTATCTCCCCTTATAGAAAAAATCTTGTCCGGGGCATAACTCTAAAACTATAAGAGATATCAACCTGAAACTTTGTAGGTGAATAGATCTCAATGGGTAGATGTGCAGTGCATAAGAACAATAACTCTTTTTGTCCTAATTTTGGAGTAATTGCCCTTTGTTAATTTTAACACTGAACTTTGTCCGGAACATCACTCTAAAATTATAATAGATATCAAGATGAAACATTGTAGGTAGATAGATCTCATTGAGTAGAAGTGCAGTGCAAAAAAACCATAACTCTGTTAAGCCTCATTTTTGAATTATCTCCCCTTTTAGAAAAATCTTGTACTGGACATAGCTGTAAAACTATAAGAGATATCAACATGAAACTTTGTAGGTAGATGTATCTAAAAATGGGTAGATGTGCAGTGCATGAGAATCATAACTCTGCCTTGCCTTATTCTGGAGTTATTGCCATTTGTTTATTTTTACTTTTCGAATTTGTCCGGAACATAACTCGGAAACCATAAGAGATATCAACAAGAAACTTTATAAGTTGATAGATAACAGTGATTAGAAGTGCAGTGGAAAGAACAGTAACTCTGCTTTTCCTAATTTTGGAATTATTGCACTTTGAACTTTTTCCAGGGACATAACTCTGAAACAACAAGAGGTGTACTTTCCTGTGTCCAAAACCTATTCGGGGAGCATCACCCGGCTCAAACCGGGCTCTTGTTTGTTACTGTCACAAGTTAAAAAAGAAAGGTGCTGCTTCACCAGGACTTTAACCCGGGACCCTTGGAATACCGTTCCGCCACTCAACCGACTGAACTATATTGTATTAGGCTGCTTACGCATCATCTCCCTATATAGTGAACAGTTCGGAACCATTACATATTCCCCTGCTTTATTGAAATTCGTCCTTGAATGGGTACAGTGAACAATGTGAAATAGGACTTTGAGTTTTATACCATCCATCACAGTCCCCTTTGGAATAGGTGATGGTATAAAACTTCAAGGCCAATTTCACATTGTTATATTACTAACTGTTGGGAGTCAAATGTCAAAGGGTGAGAAAAATATGCAGCCTGACTGGGACTTGAGCCAGGGACCTCTTGAATACAGTGTCGAAGCTGACTACCGGCTAAGCTATCAGTCTGCTTGCACATCTTCTCCCCTCAATAGTGAACAGTTCTGAGCTGTAAAAATGAAAAAATCAGTTTTACAGTATCTTTTTTGTGATTCCATATACCATGCCAGTAATGGTCCCCTGACGGGGAAGGGAACACTTCCTTACTGATAGTGGATCTGAACCCCTCTGTCTGCATTATAGGACATTTGCCATACCTTTTTTTATTTTTCAATGAAATTTGGTGGATTTTTTTCCATATCAATCAAACAGATGTAATATTTACTCAATATTATAGTAATATGTTGCCTTACTAACTTGGTTCCTAGGAGGTTATAATAAGGTAAAATTACCCCCATTTTTAAAGATGTAATGTATTTGCTTGAACAAATAGGCAATTAGGCATCATAGAAAATTTAACCCTATCGTTCTTCATTGTCAATATAATTCAATGGGGTTTTCTTATTTTAGTCAATTAGATGTAGTAGTTACTTGATAGTATAACTTTCTGTATTCTGTATTTATCTATTTTATTTGGCTTTACCTAATTTGTTTTAATGACCAGAAGGTTTTAACTTGGTAAACTTACCCAAATTTTCAATGATTTATTGTGGTAAAGTTATTAATAAGGCATTATAGAAAATTAGCCATTATTTCTTAATTTTCAATGAAATTTGTTGGGATTTTCTTATATAAGTCAATTTGATGTAGGTATAACTTAATATAATAATACTATGTTGCTTATATAACTTTGATTCATTTACCATGAGGGTATAATCAGGTAAAATTACTCCCATTTTTAGCTTGACTATTCGAAGAATATGAGAGCTATTGTAGTCGCCCCGGCGTCGGCGTCGGCGTCAGCGTCCGCGTCGGCGTCTGCGTTGGTTAAAGTTTTTTGTAAAGTCATATATCTCAATTATTACTTGAGATATTCAATTGAAACTTACAATACTTATTTATAGTAACAAGGTACATCAGATTGACAAGTTGGATAACTCTGCCTACAATATTGACAGAATTATGCCCCTTTTTAACTTAGAAATTTTGGTTAAAGTTTTTTGTAAAGTCAAATATCTCAATTATTGCTTGAGATATTCAATTGAAACTTACAATACTTATTTATAGTAACAAGGTACATCAGATTGACAAGTTGGATAACTCTGCCTACAATATTGACAGAATTATGCCCCTTTTTAACTTAGAAATGTTGGTTAAAGTTTTTTGTAAAGTCAAATATCTCAATTATTGCTTGAGATATTCAATTGAAACTTACAATACTTATTTATAGTAACAAGGTACATCAGATTGACAAGTTGGATAACTCTGCCTACAATATTGACAAAATTATAAAAATTTTGGTTAAAGGTTAAAGGTCTTCAAAGATATTTACTTGAAACTTTACACATGCACTTAGGGTCATAATTGGAGGGTCATAATTGTATGTCACTGACCAAGTTCCATAACTCTATCTTGCATTAAGGCTGATTCATATCCCCTTTTCTACTTACTCTCTTGGTTAATGTTTACATGCAAGTTTTACCTATCTCAATAACTATTAAAGATATTTATTTAAAACTTCACATATGCATTTAGGGTCATAATTGTAGGTCACTGACAAAGATCCATATTTCTATCTTGCAATTAGGCGGATTTTTCTCCCCTTTTTTCAACTTAGAAATTCATGGTAAACTTTTGCTTGTAAGCTGTTATCTCAATAACTACTGAAGGGTTTGTGCCTTTTCTTTTTTGGGACAATTTTATGCATTCATGATAATAAAGCAGTGATTTACTTGATAAAACATCTTAATAACAAGTGTTTGTACCTTTTCTGTCAAATTTATGTATTCATAGGTAATTATATAAGTATCATTATACTCAATAAAACACCCTTGTGACATTTCCTTCCGAAATGTCAAGCCAATACTGTATAATTAGACTCTCTCTAAGGCCTATAACATGAATTTATAAAAAAAAATTTAGCCCTTTCGTGAACTTAAAAAATTTAACATTATCAAGGCTCTTTTACTATCAAGCACTTAGAATAGTCGAGCGTGCTGTCCTACCGACAGCTCTTGTTAATGAATTAGTGTGTAAGCTTGTATAGTTATACATCATAGGAAATTAGCCATAATTTTTGTGTCGCCTCTACGGAGTAGTGGCGACATATAGGGATCACTTCTCCGTCGTCTGTCTGTCCGTCTGTCTGTCCGTCACAAAACTTGTCCGGACTACTCCTCATAAACTACTGGTGCAATTTCATCCAAACTTTACAGGAATGATCAGTACCAAGTCTAGTTGTGCATATTGTCAGCATTTTCCGGTTCAATGATTTTTGGCAGAGTTATGGCCCTTTAAAACTTTTTAATTTAAAAGTTTGTCCGGTCTACTTCTCTTATACCACTAAAGCAATTTCAATGAAACTTTACAGGATTGATCTGTAGCTCAAGTCCTTGCGCATATTGCACGGGTTTTCCGGTTGAATGATTTTTGGCCGAGTTCTGGCCCTTTGATAAAAAAGGTGTATTTTTCTGTGTGTTGCCAGATACACAAAAGCTTGTCCGGACTACTCCTCATAAACTACTGGTGCAATTTCATCTAAACTTTACAGGAATGATCAGTACCAAGGGTAGTTGTGCATATTATCAGCATTTTCCGGTTCAATGATTTTTGTCAGAGTTATGGCCCTTTAATAATTTTTATTTTTAAAGTTTGTCCGGACTTACTTCTCTTATACCACAAAAGCAATTTCAATGAAACTTTACAGGATTGATCTGTAGCTCAAGTCCTTGCGCATATGCACGGGTTTTCCGGTTGAATGATTTTTGGCCGAGTTATGGCCCTTTGATAAAAAGGTGTTTTTTCTGTGTGTTGCCAGATACGCAAAAGCTTTTCCTGACTACTCCTCATAAACTACTGGTGCAATTTTATCCAAACTTTACAGGAATGATCAGTACCAAGTCTAGTTGTGCACTGTCCGTCTGTCTGTCCGTCTGTCACAAACTTTGTCCCAACATGAAATTGGCCATCATGAGGCGACACATGTGATTACTGATTGAATATTCAATGTAATTTATTGAGATATTCTTATTTTAATCAATTAGATATGCTTGTTAATTAATATAATAGATTTATGTTGCACTTATAATTCAGTTTCTTTTCCTAGGCTGTTATAATAAGGTAAAAATCCCCATTTTGTAGTGAATTGGTGTTCTATCTTAAGACAGTAAGGTATCTTATGAAATTTGCAATAACTCTTATATTTTGTAATGAAATTTGGTGGGACTTCCTTACTTTAGTTAATTAGATACGTTTGTTAATTAATATGATAGATTAATGTTCCTCTTATAGCTTTGTTTAATTTCCAAGGCTCTTAAAATTAGGTAAAATTTTCATATTTTGTAGTGATTTAGTGCATTATCTTGGACATTTAGGCATCTTAGGAGATTTGCCATAATTCTCATATTTTGTAATGAAATTTGTTAGGACTACCTTATTTTAGTCAATTAGATATGTTTGTTAATTAATATAATAGATTTATGTTATATAAAAAAATTCTGTATCATTTCCTAAGAGGATAAGTTTAAGGTAAAATTACCTGGTGTATCAACATTTTATGTGGCACTGCTTTCTTTAATAGTTGGGGTCCACATAGAATTTACTATAACATTTATATTTTTCATGGACAATTATTGAAATCTTCTTTTTTAAGTCATCTTATTAAAGCTTTTAATTAATAAAGTTTATTTGGATTGAGTTATCAATTACATTACTTTTCATAGGGATCTTGTATTATGCTCTTTTTAATGAACTGACCTACCTATGAAGCATAAAATTGATATTGTAGGAAAATTAAAATTACAATCAATTGAAATTGTACAGGTCCCAAAAGATATATTAGTATGCAAAATGGGGTTTTGTAAATTTATATGAATACATAGGTGATATTTAAGTATATTATAGTTAGAATTTTATCAGTTATGAGGTTTATAACTTACTTGAGGGAAGTTAAACACGTGACTTGGGACTACAGCATACCTATCTAACTCAGCTGAGAAAAATCTTCAAAGAATTATATGGTTATATATGGAAAGGTTATATACTTTTAAGTTAGGAAAGGGCGACACAGGCTCATCTCGGGTATCTCAAAGGGGTATTATGTTAAGTAATGATTACGGATTGATAAACCTTAAAAGTGATTTTGGATAATATACAGAAAAAAAATCAAGAAAGCTATATATGTTTATCAAAGTGGGTTATATTATGGACCTCATATAAGATTAAGATATATTTGAGCCGCGTCACGATAAAACCAACATAATGGGTTTGCGACCAGCATGGATCCAGACCAGCCTGCGCATCTGTTCGCTATCAGTGTTATACGGTTTGTAAGTGAACAGTAAAAGCCCAGGCCACATACAAAAATAGTAGTCTATGTCTTGATTATGAGCTGACAGGGGAATTATGTAAAGGGTGGCTTAGCCTGTCTGTTGTGATTACATGTCTAAAAAGTACAACATGGTATATTTTAGCCACCATAGAATTTTTTATCTAGAAAAAAATCTAGCTATTTTTATTTGTACAAATATATAGAAATAGTACAATGTACAATGTATAATTATTTAAATGTTCACTATACATGTACAAATAATGAAATTATTAACAAATGTCGGTACAGTACAGCTGCGGTACGGTATTTAGAGGGTCACGGGTTCGAGTCCATGTCAGGATGCACTTTTTTTCTCACCCTGTGACTGACATACACTTGTATAGCCCAGCTAGAAATTAATTCACAATGCTAAGTCACCCTGAGAAATTCGAAGAAATATTTGCATACACAGTAGGTTTATAACTATTCAGTATTTAAACAAGTAAAACGTGTAAGCGGCCGAATAGCTCAGAGGAACTCAAGAGCCGCGGAATCGTATTCCGAGTGTCAGGGGTTCGAGTCCCTGCCAGGCTGTTACATATCAATATAAATCTGTCAAAGAAAATAGGAAGCAACTGTCTAAAATAATTATCACCCTAAATAGTATTCGGATAGGATTCGGACAGTCTTTGATGAAAAATCAGAAAGGGGGTGGGGTGCTAGTCTGATTACCATCATTTGATGTCGGACGAACTTCATGTCTAATATATATTGGTACGCATATAAACACCTGTTTGCTGAATTGAATATCAAAAATGTTGCAATTAATTAGTAATTATATCTTATGCGTATGTAAAATAGGATTAAAACTAATTAATCTTCGGCGTAAAGCATGTAGAAATCTGACCAGTATTCACCGCGAGGTCACTAACTTTAAAACTTTAATGTAAATATCACAATAATACTTCTTTATATAATATTTCTATTCTTTGACAGGGACACAGAACATCTCTTACATGTTTAAGAAACAAGAAATTTACATAATATATATCAAGATATTCTTTAACTTCTCAATAGTAAGTTAACAGACGCAAAACACGGTACTTAAGCGCTTAGACGAACGCAGACGCACGCTAAACGTTTCTGGGAATAAGAAACGCACGCTTTCAGACGCACGATAAACGAAAAACGATACACGGAAAACGATTAACGTTAAACGCTTGTAAACGATGCACGCTTGAGAAAGCGTTTCAGCGAACGCACGTTGCACGCTATACGCACGCACGTTACACGAAAAACGGACGCACGAAAAACGCTATTTTTGACAACCGAAACGTTCACCCTACTGTAACTGAATTCTAAAAATATCATTAACAATATTATTGAGATAAGGTTCAAATTCGAACAAGTTTTTAAATTGTTGCATAATATTTTTATTTGCCCGAGTTATTCAAGCATGAACTCCATTCTTGAATATACTGTCTTTGTATAGTAGAAGAATAATTCAAATCAGGAATTAAGGTATCAAATAACTGTAAAAGACTTAGATTGTCAACAGTTTGTTTAATTCTAAACACCCAATTATTTACATTCAATTGTGATAATGTACATTGTTGTAGAAAAATGTCACACAAAACAGAATTATCATAACTGTTCTTAAGTTTAATCCAATACTTTAAGGAACTTTCAGTACTTATAAAAGATAAAGGGAATCTCCCGAGTTCTCCTAGTAGAGCAGCATTTGTAGTTTGTTTTCTAACACCCAGGATAATTTTACAAACCCTTAAATGTAGCTTGTCAATCTATGTATAATTGTTCATTCCCAATAATTCTGAACCATACAATAAAAAGGGAACAACAAGTCTATCAACTAATACTACTTTGGTCTTAAAATCAATGCTTATCTTCTTTAAAAGAGATAATAAAACTATTCGTGGCTTTAAGCACCTGGTCACCTGTGGACGAAGAAATTCTGTTTAAACAAGTTTTATGCCTACAAAACAAAAACAGTCAACCTCTTCAATTTTTTCATAATTAATAAACCATTCAAAATCATGTCTTTGTTTTCTTTTTTCAAATACACATATTTTTGTCTTGCATTAATTTTTAATTTCCATCTTACTGAATACAAGTAAATACTATCTAATAGGGGTTGGTTGTAAACTGTGCTTGAACGTTGTAAAAACTGCTATATCATCGGCAAACTGCAACAGATATACTGAAAGTTGCTGTAAGTCATTATCTGAATTATCAAAATCTAGTGAATCATTAACAAACAGTATAAAAAGAAACTGTGAAAGTGGTTTGTCCTTTGCTTTAAACCCAGTGACATTTAACAAAAAAACAGACAATTCAATTTAGATGTAGATGATATTTCAACACGTGGGGTAACCCTCTCATATAGTGATTTAACAATATTTACAAAGTTACAACTTACACCAGTTTCTACTAACTTTGTCCGCAATAAATCACGGTAATAGTGCCAAACATTTCTCGTAAACTATAAAAGCACAGTAATGTTTTTTGTTTGTTACAAAACACCTTTTGAATAAAGCTTATCTCTTCAACTAAATTGGATATACTTTAAAACATTTTCATCTTCACACCATATATTCAGTCTTTATATTAAACATCAATTAAGCCATCGACATTATAATATAATTACCGGGGTTCGTAGAATCCCCTTTCTTATATATTGGGACTATAGTGCATTACGTTCAAGATTCAGGGTAAATTCCATTTAAAACAATTTTACAAGAAAGGATGAAATTAAAATTGATGCAAAACTCCGGTACCACATTATTTATGACACTACTCTTATCTCTTGTCAAACTTGAGATAGTTGTCATAAAACGGTTTATCATGTTCATGTATATTACTACTCGAACCAGTGGTATGCTCGGACTTACCTCCAGAATAACAATACAGGTCTGGAAATGACGCAAAAAATCATCTGCTGCAGATAAATTATTTTCTGGAGATTTCTTGTTTTTGTATTTATTTATGAACCTCCAAAAATTTCTTTGGTTTTTCCTGCTCATTTCGTTAATTTTAGATTTTTCGGAATCATTATATTTATATTAACTAATCCTTTTCACCTTACAAGAAACATTGTTGCTTTCTTAAAATATACGTCTGTTCACTTCATTCTTATCAGCCTCAAATATTCGTTTTTATTTTAAAATCAGATTTTGCCTTTTTACATTCTTCATTGAACCACGGAATCTTTCTTACAAATGTTTTTCTACATGGCTTTAGTTAATACTTTCATCAGTACTCTTTTCATCATTTATAAATTGATCTACATTGTTTTCGAAAACATGTATTTTTTTCATTAAAACAATTATTTAATCGTTCATGTTTGTCACTATCCCATATAATTTTGTTAATGTAATTTTTATCAGATGTTGTATTCTCATAAACATCACGTTTTAACGCAAAATTAAGAGGACAATGGTCACTATGTTCATTTAGTTAACTAACAATAAAATAGTCTAACAAATAAAAATTCTTAACATGTGTAATTAAATAATCAACTACACTTGCCCCCGTGGAAATATGGTTAACATGCATTTACTTGAGCCAATCGTTAACAAGAAATTGACAGTTTATCCTACGCTAAAGTTGTTTTGGAATTAAGAGCTGATTATACACTAAAGACCTATAAACTGTTAAAATACCTTCCAAGCACGAATCGAATCGTTCTTCCTTGTATTTTAATTAGAGTTTAATTGGCCGATGTGAAAGACCTTTACGGAGAAACTAATTTTGTTTTTTACAAAATTAACTTTGTCTAACTTTTTTAAGGGCAAATTAGATTAGTAATAAAATGTTTGCCATGACATTAAAAAGTACTTATTGATTGTATTTTATTTCGTGTGAGTTGATGAACTATTCAAAGGACAAAACCTATATTTAATTTTATAATCAATCTCACTTAATGTATATCTTAGTTAGTTAAATTTAAAGATTTATTTCTCTTTTTATTTTGCCATTTTTAATTTTCTATCTTTTATAACAATACTTAGTATTAACGAGAAACATCAATAAAAGCAGGAATTAAAAAAGTATACAAAGTGCAAATAATTCGAATTTATAGATTTTGGGAATAATACAAATAATTTCGCATTCTAAAAATTGTTTGTTAAAAAGATTGTTTTATCTTATTATTTTGTCGCTTGAATGATTTTTATATCAAGTATTTGTTCAAATGTGCATTTTATCAGTTTATTAACAACGAAATTTGCAAAATCAACAACTGTCTGTGTGCATTTCTAAAATATGAAGTTCAATTTCCTAGATTTAAGGTTAAGTAAATTCAGATTTATTCTCACCATCCGTTGAATCATTGTCTATCTCTCTGAAGTGTTAATGAACAAAAACTAATTATTATGAGGACTATTCTTGATGATAAAAATATACCTGCTTTGAAAATGTTCTTTTTTATCATATTTTACAATTGAGCATTTGCATTTAAAGAACGTGATAATCTAATCTTGCAAAATTGTTACCTTTATCGTACAATAATAATGAAATATAGAACCATAATAGTTCGTAAATAAGTGATTAAGATATTTAAAATGATATATTTATATGATATCTTTATGTAGGAAATAAATCAAGGTTAATTAAAGAAGTACATTATTGTGTATTACGAAAAAAAACGGAATAAGTGCTCTTTTCATTTTGAATGCTACCTGAGTTGACGCCGCAGATTCGGTTGTTGCCATACTTAAAATCTGTGCAGAATGTCACTAGAATGAGAACTCGATTAACTTAGTTCAATAAAAAAAAAACAAAGGAGACACACACTCCCACATTTGCAATAAATTTACAAATTGAAAAACAAATTAAGTTTGTCTTTAGCCTTAAAAAGTAAAATGACGCTTAGTATTGGTAAGACGCATAACCATTACATAAACTAACTCGAAAGCGGATCAACTTTCATTACGTAAAAGCTCGTAAAAGCTGGAAAGTGTCCATTTCCATTTAAGCAGCCGTTAGCCATAAATTGAGATAATAAATCTAGATTTTGAAAGCAGTTTATTTTGTAATTTACTTGATAAAACAAAGCAGTAACCTCTCCATTCCCATTAGCCACGTCCATCTATTCCGTTCTTAATTTTTGTGGTTAACTGTATTATTGATAACTCATGCGTATTTTGTACCATCTTCATCATCACAACCAGGTTTTTTTTCAATCCATGAAGAAATTAAATTGTCTCGAATTGCGTTTCTTTTGTACACGTGATGATGACGTATTTCCTCTTAATCTTACTTAATCTTTTGAAGATTTGAAAAACTGAGTTATAGAATGAAAAGATCTTCACAAACTATATGTGTATATCTTTGACCTGTTATAAGAAGTAGCGATATGGTATAAGTTTAAATACAAATATAGAAACTACTCCTTCAGTTCAGTGGTGATAGCCGTGATCGTATAGTGGTTAGTACTTCGCGTTGTGGCCGCGACAACCCAGGTTCGAATCCTGGTCACGGCATTTACTGTGACAGTCGCTGTCTCGGCACAGCTGAACTTTTTTTGTGGAGGATCTTCTAGAAGGAATATTTAACTTTATTTTAACTTTTAACTTTAACTGCAGATATACAAGAAAATGAAAAGTGTATTTAGCATAAATTTAAACTTGCTTGATGTAATTTCAAAATTTTGTAAGAAATAGGAAGATCTCATTTATTTAGAATATGACAAATTCACTATGTTTAATAGGCTGGATATGTTATATCTAAACGGAATTTTCTTTAATTGGAACTAAACTGTTATGGTGAACATACTAGCTATGTAACAATATATCATGATCAATTCTAGTATGAATTGTATCTGTACCACCTTTTTGGTGTTATAAATATATAGTTATGTATAATATGTTAAATACATAGATTTTTTAACCAAAATGGTTAAAACAGAAAGAGAATATTTGGGCATTTATTTTCATTACAAGGTGCATTCTAATCTTGCAAAATTGTTACCTTTATCGTACAATAAAAATGAAATATAGAATCATAATATTGCGTAAATAAGTGATGAATATATTTGAAATGATATATTCATATGATATCTTTATGTAGGAAATAAATCAAAGTTAATCAAATAAGTACATATGTATTTCGAAAAAAGGAATATGTGCTCTTTTGGTTTTGAATGCTACCTAAGTGGACGCAGCAGATTCAATTGTTGTCATACTTAAAATCTGTACAGAATGCCATTAGAATGAGAATTCGCTTAATTAAGTTAAATTAAAAAAAAAACAAGGGGAGACAAGCACTCCCACATTTGCAATAAATTTACAAATTGAAAAACAAATTTAGTTTTTCTTTAGCTTTAAAGAGAATGACGCTTATGTTTGGTAAGACACATAACCATTACATTAACTAACTCGAAAGCGGATCAACTTTCATTACATAAAAGCACGTAAAGCTGGAAAGTGTCCTTTCCCCATTGTAGCAGCAGTTAACCTGCAGTTAGCCACAAATTGAGATAATAAATCTATATTTTGAAAGCAGTTTATTTTGTAATTTACTTGATAAAACAAAGCGGTAACCTTTCCCTTCCCATTAGCCATGTCCATCTATTCTGTTCTTACTTTTTGTGGTTAACTGTATTATTGATAACTCATGCGTATTTTGTACCATCTTCATCATCACAACCAGGTTTTTTTTTTCAATCCATGAAGAAATAAAATTGTCTCGAATTGCGTATTATTTGTTTACGTCAAAAAGGACTGTTTTGTTAAAATTCATAAGGTAGATCATTTCTTTTGGACCTATTCAAAATATTTACGTAGTTTAACGCTCTGTCCGACCATGTTTACTTTATATACTATTTCCTATACAAAAGGTATACAACACACAAAAAACAGTTAAAGTTCAATCATATCCCTACTTCCTTAGATAAAAACTAACATGTGACCAACTGCCTTGTTCAAGTCGTAAAACATTTTGAAATATAAATTTTACACATAAAAAACTCTGATCATTGGAGCGTATCCGTAATTTCATAGTATAACAAGCTTGAATATGACAGACGTCAAGTGCTGTTTCAACCAAGCAGAAATGTTACCCGTGTTTTGTTGCCTCGTAACACAGAACTTCTCTGTTATGTTTCAATATTTACTAGCAATATATGTTCTCTTAAAGTTTGGTTTCAACCAAATCAAAACATGCAATAAACCTTAAAAAGGCCACAACTCCATAAAGCATGAAGTCAATCATACTGTCATTACATATTAATATTTGTTTGACATGTAAGATTTACCAGTAACAAATTTAATAGCACCATCAACATTACTACAGGTGTAAGACAGTGTATTTGTCAAAGTTGTATGCATAACCTGGTGGAGTAAATTTTCCGTCCATATCTGACTCACTGACTGACTGTGGTGCACATCATTCTCTTTTATCTCTTCTTCGAATACCTGTACATAAAATTCAATTAAGATATACACACTGTACTTTAAATATCATTTTTAGATAAGATTGTATGAAATGATGTTGAAAAAAAATGAATTATCAAGATTTGTGAGACAAATTATTTGAGAAGTTTAGTATCTTGCAATTTGTTTGGTTCGGCAAATATAACACGCATTCATTCCGAAATGTACGAATAGTAAATGATGTGATTTTTATGACTCTTTAGGCAACATGTGTTTAGAACATTTAGGAATACCACATTGAAATAAAAGAGGAAAATTCTTTGGGAATAAGTATACTTTAGTATGGTAATCAAAATATTTAATTTATTAAACCTAAACGTATATATCATAACTTAATTATTTTTACGTCTATAGCAATCAGTCGAGCATAATTCATAATTTTCAGTTGCTTTAGAAAATTCGTATAATTTTGTGGACTGCAATCATATTCGGAATCGGAATTGGACTGTGTTTCAAAGCATGATTTTAATACCTACATCTATTTCCAATAATCATTATTTTAAGACATGTATTAGCATTTTAATAACTGAGTGATCTGTATCGATGAATTTAACAGATTTAACATATTTTTTAATTGCAAATAAGCTAAATAACACACATGAGGTCTTGACACACCATATATGGTACAGGTCACTGACATCAATGATTTCGAATTATTCTCAAATTTTGATTTTATTGCATAAAGAGACATTTTCGCATAGAATTAATCTTTACATCGGAATATTAAACACGCATTCATTTGTATATTTTTTATTAGATCAATTGTTTATCATGTAAACCTTGAAAATGCTTTTCTTTATAAAACAGTATATTCACTTTAACTACATATAGACCGTGTACTTAATCATTATTACACGTATGAATAAAATACATTGATGTACATAGAGATTTCTTCAATTAAATTCAATGAATACCCTGAATCTGGCCACACATTCTTTCTTCATTAGTTAGAAAATTTTATTATGTTTATGCATAATATTTTTAAAAACTCGTAAAACAATGATCGCTTCTATACACATTTTAATGTTTGATGTTCAATTTACAAGTCTTTCTTTATACATGTACGTATTATTACTTGCAGCTTTAATAACAAAGGCATTTTTTCTCTTGTAACTTAACGGCGTAGAGATGAATATCTTATATTATATGTAGATTACCGTATCATGATCGTTTAATACTACTTTTTGTACACGTGATGATGACGTAATTCCTCTTAATCTTACTTAATCTTTTGAAGTTTTGTAAAACTGAGTTATAGAATAAAAAAGTATCTTCACAAACTATATGTGTATATCTGTGACCTGTTATGAGAAGTATCTCAAGTGCCGCGATACTGTGTCAGTTTAAGTACAAATATAGGAACTAGTCCTTCAGTTCAGTGGTGATAGCCGTGATCGTATAGTGGTTAGTACTTCGCGTTGTGGCCGCGACAACCCAGGTTCGAATCCTGGTCACGGCATTGATTGTGACAGTCGCTGTCTCGTTACCGCTGAACTTTTTTGTGCAGGTGTTATCTTCGAGAAGCAATATTTAACTTCATTTGAACTTTTAACTTTTACTGCGAAATACAAGAAAATGAAATACAGTAAGTGCATTTAGCATTTATTAAAACTTGCTTGATGTTATTTCAAATTTTGGTAAGAATATGAAGATCTCATTAATTTAAAATATGACTAATTGGCTTGATATAAAATATCTAAACGAAATTTTCTTTAATTGAACTAAACTGTTGTGGTGAACATATTGGCAATGTAACAATGTTACAATGTATCATATAATAATTTTTAGTATGAATCATCAGAACCACATTTCTGATGTTATAAAGATTTTTAACACAAAAAAGGAAAAAGGAAATTTATTTTCTTTACAAGGACAACACAAAAGTTTGTCGTAATAATAAAGAAAGGATTTTCTCTGGCAGTATTAAACGCGTCTATACGGGTCAATATACCGAAGGTCGAGCGAGATATCAATTTTCCAACGCTGCGAGTAGAAAATACATAGTCTCAGAAAGCTACTATAACATAATTTTCCTTTTATTATATACCTTTTCGTTTTATTCAGAAAATGAAATGTAGTTGTCAAGAAATAAATTCATGACTGACAGATGAATACGTAATTCTTGCAAACGGCCACGCCTTTAATAATTTTGGTTCCCGTTTCCAAATGCAACGCTATTTAAACCAAAGATCGGAACCAACGTCAAAAATAGTCCGACACTTCCATATATGGTACCGTATTTGTCACTAACATAATACGGAAATGCGTATTTGCGCTTCAATATTAGCGTGTATTTTAGGGAGAAAATATATAGGTATATAATAAATGATAATGTTGCCTGAATGAGATAAATATGACCGGAGCTGCTCGTGTGGATTATATTTATCTTATCTAGTATATGTTTTGCATTAATCTTGTGTTAATCTATAATAATAATAATAATAATAATAATATAATAATAATAATAATAAAGTTCTACAAACAAATGACGTTACTTTAAAAAGCAAACATTATATTGTTTTACAGAAAGAATATCTTGTGTTGGAAGTGTCGATTGCTGATGGAAAATAGACACTTTTCTAGGAAAATTGGTCCGCCTTCGAGTTAGTTAACCTACTGCGACTTCCAAAAATAAACCATAATTACTATTTTTCTTTTTAACTAACGACACATTTTCTTTGCCTTCCAACTTGTCAATATGTAGTAAATGTGTCTTTGTTTTATACGTTTTTATCACTGTTACTTTGTTTAGCAAGCGAAAATTTTAATTAAACTTATTTTAAGTTCGGCAACTATTGATTTCAAATGAATTCCTTTTAAATAATTCAAAAATAAAAGAAAGAAATTTTATTCTTTCTATCTTTATTTTAAAGGATATTAGTATAATTCTTTAAACACATTATTGCAAATATTTCTAAATCATTTCTTAATGACAAAATTATTATATTTTATAGTTGGCCATGTCATTGTCTTTAAAGATTTTACGAGAAAAAAGATAAGATAAATTTAGCCACGTCATTAATTTAAAAAGGCGATTATCAAACAGAAAAAAAAACATTCATTGTGTTCATTGATGTATTTATTTGTTTTCCTTTTTCATCAAGATATACCGTAAGAATAAATTGTAAGAAAAATTTGTGTGTGCGGTTTTCTAGGTACGGGGGTGACGTTTCCACTTTAGAAGGATTGGCAATCAATAGGATGGCAAAAATATATCATAGTTAACCGAAGCCGGATTGGCAATGAAAGTTCATTAAAATAAACTGCACACACTGTTAATACCCAAAAAGAATCTTTAGACTTTACTAGCTTGTTTATTTGTTTGTAAAATTGATTCTGAATACATACATGTTGTTAACCCTTGATTAACAATATTATTCACTCGAGAAATTTCGTGATATGAAAACCTTTTGAGGAATCCGACATTAAAATCAGACACTGTGCTGATGTTACCAGATATGTTTGGATGGTGTATTATAACAGACAGGTCCTTATATGGCAAAGTTATGTATGTGAGTTTATACGTAGAGCACACATTTTACAAGGTACATGTGTTGGATGTATTCGGTCAATATCTTATTCAAAGCAGATTAATATACAAACGCAAGGTCGGATTGATATCCTGTTATATTCTAGGGATGTAATAAGTTATATAAAAATAAAATGTACAGTTTTTATTCTGACTTTACGTCATTAAATAATCATCATTCGTCTTTAAATTAAAATTTGCAAACATGTAACAGGATATTATGTTTATCTAGAAATAAACTCTAAATGTTATAGTATATATTTGATTACAAATCTGTTCATAATCAACAATAGAAAGATTTCATGTTGACTTGTTGCATGCATCAAATATCGTGAACTGAAAAAAAAAATAAAATTAGAACTGCATTTTACTAGAGTATTGTTGCCATGAGATGACGTGAAATGCGATTAAAAGATTTATGATTGCTCCCACGTGACTTGTGTGACATAAACTGTGGACAGCTTAGTGTTGTGTAACCCGTTTATTTTGGCAGGTGAAGCACTCATAAATGTGTACATTATTCCCTTGTTATTAATTTATAATTGTCCTGATTATTCCGGTGACTGATTTCAAAGAACAAAAAGAAAGTAAATTGCTTTAGATAAGGTTTTCAAAATATGGATTTGACGCTATTAAAATAAGCAAACTTGAATATGACCAAATACATACGAAATAATATGTTTTACAGGCTTTCTTTCGTTCAGTATATGCATGGACGGTGGATGTTAATGCAAAATACAGTCCATGTCCTTGGTGCAAGCTTTCAGGGAAATCAGCGTTTCAGGGAAGTCATGAAAATATTCGAAATGGTTATATTGTAAAATGTTTTGATACGACGGTGATACTGTAACTAAAAAAGCAAAATCATGGTTTTATACAGGGGTCTAATTTTACATATAAAGTTAACGTTTAATGTATGCTTACCTAAATTTTACTGCTTTTACCGAGCGTTCTGTCAGCCATTTTATGAGCCCATTGTACGATTTTGGTCAATTGATCATCCACAGTGTTATGAAATATAATGGGAATTTCAAAAGGGTCGGAGGTTTGTCAAAAAGGGTTGTTTAAAAAGCAGGAAAGGAATGTTGATGATGAGTATTCGTTTCTCATAAAGAAATACATGAACCGCTTTTAGAAAAAGGCGCAAATTATCACTTAAATAACATTAACGTCGTACTGAGCGGTTACCAGAGCTCTAGTTAGTTTGTGCAATTCGAACTGTGATTTGTTTTATAAATGAATTCAGGTCTTCTAATGTCGTACACGTATTTATTTTGATCATATTTTTTTTTTAAACTTCATATTCTCATTTGAACAATTTGAGTAAAATTTACATCGTTGACAACAAAAACCTGGAATTTACTGTCATTATGAACACGTATTATTCTAATTCACCGCATTGCATTCAATTTAAAGAACCGAATTTCTTCTCTGTATAAGGAGATTTTAAGGGTAAGATATTCTTCGTAAGAAAGTTATGTTTTTTTTAAATGATTAGCCTAAGGGTATTTGATCGGGCCTTCTCACGTACGTTTAATAATGCTTTGAATTATATGTTCCCAATAAAGCTCACATGTTTTTTATATATATTTCAACAATACATAAACATTGCTTGGACATTAATAAAATCGTCTATATATTCTGAAATGCTACATTATTAGATTTATTTCGTTGAGGATTTTAAGAATTCACTGTTATTATGAAACATTTTATATTGCCAAGGGTCAAAGGCAAATGCTTTCGTCAAGAAGTAAAAGCATATGTTAAATTTGATAATATGTGAATTGCTGCATATGACGACAAATTACACACAGAAGAGCCTTCCTCGCTTAAAATAGTATGTTTCCGTGAAATGGTATGAAATGCAATTCAAAAGTTTTTTGTTCTATTTTCCCCAGACATAACATATGTTGCTTTGGTATAATTGACAATGTTAAAATCTTTTGTTCCAAAATGTATCACAATCTTACTTTCTTTGTTTCAATACATTTATTTTAGAAATGTAATTCATATTTATCAATTAATTAAAATCGAAATAACAGAACAAAAGATGATCTTGACAAGAGCTAAAGCATAGTTACTATTTTACTTGTCATATAACAGTGCTTGAAATTGGAGAATCTAATTATTGTAATATAGTCTTTCACGCATTGTTCAGAATGGTGTATGACTATGTGTGTAAAGTGCTGCAAACGGTATTACATTTTTGCATTAAGTAGAAATATAGATAGCACTCGTTCATAATGTTCATAATCAGTTCAGAGCTAAAAGCCGTGGCCGTATACGTGGTTAAACTTTGTATTTAGCGTTGCGGGCGCAACAACCCAGGTTCAAATCCTATCACGGCATTGACTGTGACAGTAACTATCTTGGCACAGCTAAGCAAGTTTTTTAACTGAAAATATTCATCTCCATGGAAATATGAATACTTTAATGTTGTATTTTTAATGCATTTATATCATAATTGAATTAATACGAATGCACGTATTAAGCTATAGCTTTTACTCAGCCTCTTTAATATAAGTTGCTAATTTTGCTTGAATAGTTTTGTTATAATTATTCATTAATGCAACAAATTTATAAAGTGAAGGCCAAGATGTATACTATTTTGGAAGTAATTCTTTTCTGATATTATTATATTTTTGACAAATCAATCAAAATGATATTCAGATTCAATCTGCTGATTACAAAATAAACACAATCTTTCATTTCTCTCTATATTATTTAATCTACCAGTTTCAATTGCAAGATTATGCGAAATCAAACCGAATCTTGTTAACTGAATTCGAAAAATATCATTAACAATATTATTGAGATAAGGTTCAAATTCTAACACATTTTTAAATTTTTGCATAATATTCTAATTTGCCAGAGTTATTCAAACATGAACTCCATTCTTGAATATACTGGTCGAGCAATCGTCTTTGTATAATAGAAGAATAATTCAAATCAGGATTAAAGATGTCAAATAACTGTGAAAGACTTAGATTGTCAAAAGTTTTATTAATTCTAAATACCCAAGTATTAACATTCAATTGTGATAGCGTACATTGTTGTAGAAAAATGTCACACAAAACAAAATTGTCATTATTGTTCTTAAGTTTAATCCAATATTTTAAGGAACGTTCAATTCTTATTATAGATAACGGGAATCTCCCGAGTTCTCCTGGTACAGCGGCAATTGTAGTTTGTTTTCTTACACCCAGGATAATTTTACAAAACCTTATATTTAACTTGTCAATCTCTGTATAATTGTACATTCCCAAATATTTTGAACCATACAATAAAATGGGAACAACAAGTCTATCAAATAATACTAGTTTGGTCTTAAAATCCATGCTTATCTTCTTAAAAAGAGATAAAAAAAAAACTATCCATGGCTTTAAGCGCCTTGCTACCTAGGGCCTTAGCAGCAAAACGAAGATTTTCTGTTGAAACAAGTTTTATGCCTAAATAACAAAACTGTCAAGTTCTTTATTTGTTTCATTATTAATAAACCATTCAAAATCATGTCTTTCTTTTCGTTTTTCAAATACACATATTTTTGTTTTACATTAATTTTTGATTTCCATCTTACTGAATACAAGTAAATACTGACCAATAGGCGTTGTAAACTGTGCTTGTCCGTTGTAAAAAACTGCTATATCATCGGCAAAAAGCAACAGATATACTGAAAGTTGCTGTAAGTGAATCATTAACAGACAGTATAAAAAAGCCACGGTGAAAGTGGTTCGTTCCCCTTGCTTTAAACCAAGTGACATTTAAAAAACCCAGACAATTTAGATGTAGATATTTCAACACATGGGGTGCAGTGATTTAACAATATTTGCAAATTTACAACTTACACCAATTTCTACTTACTTTGTCCACAATCAATCACTGAAATAGTATCAAAACATTTCTCGTAATCTATAAAAGCACAGGGAAAGTTTATTTTGTTAAAAAACACTTTTTGAATAATACTTTGGAGAATAAACACAATTTACAGTACTGCGTGTATCTCTTAAACCAAATTGGATATATTTTTAATACATTTTCATGTCCACACCTTATATTCAGTCTATTTGTTAAACATAGCTTAATCAATTTAGGCCATCGAGTTTATCAAGGTTCCTCTATAATAGCCGGGGTTCGTAGAATCCCCTTTTTTATATATTGGGACTATAGTGCATTTCGTCCAAGATTCAGGATAAATTCCACTTTCAAATATCTGTTTATCAATTTAACAAGAAAGGGTGAAATGAAATGCTTAAAATTGATGCTAAAATTCGGTACCACATTATCCTTGACACTTTTATCATTTCTTGTCAAACTTGAGATAGTTTTCAGAATTTCATTTTCATCAAAAGGTTTATCATGTTCATGTATATTAATACTCGAACCATTATCAGTGGTATGCTCGGGCTAACCTTCAGAATTACAAGACAGGTTTGAAAATGACGCAAAATATCATCTGCAGATAAATTATTTTCTGGAGATTTATTGTTCTTGTATTTATTTATGAACCTCCAAAAAATTATTTGCTTTTTCCTGCTCATTTCGTTCATTTAAGATTTTTCGGAATCATTATATTTATATTAACTAATCCTTTTCACCTTACAAAAAACAGTTCTGCTTCCTTAAAATATACGTCTGTTCACTTTATTTTTATCAGTCTTAAATATTCGTTTTTATTTCAAAATCAGATTTTGCTTTTAAAACCATTAAAGAAATTTACTAGATTCATTTTTAAAATTTAATTTGGGTTAAATTAAAAGGAAAATTTTTATGTAAAATGAAAAAGAAATTCCTGGAAAATTTTTTCAGAAATTTTTGGGGTTTTGGGAAAAAATAATATTTAAAAGTTGGGCACAAAATTAAAAAATCTCAAAAAAATTTTCAGATAAAAATCTCACTTTGTTGTTTCTTTTTAAAAAGGAAAAAAATTTTTTTAATGTTTTTATATTTGGGTCATTGCCCCGTTTAAGGGGTTTTAAAAAATCTTCATGCAGAAAACTGGTTATTTAACGGGAAAATTTAAATAAAAACCCCCAGAAAAATTTAAAAAAAAATTTTACAGAGGCAAAATTTTTTCTGTGGAAAAACTTGAAGAAAATTTTTTAAGAAATTTGGTTTTCCCAAAAGATCAATTTTTGCTGAGAAATTTGGGGTTTTAAAAACAAAATTTTTGAAAGAAAAGAAAATTTTTTTGTCATTTCTAGAAACATGTTATAAAACAAAACAAGATGTTAATCTTTTAAAACAACACCAAAACCCATTGCCATTCCCAAGAGAAAGATAATCAGGCGCTCGGTCAAATTATTTGTTCTAGGACTTAACAAGTATTAAACGAGTTTATTGATTAAAGATTAATGTTTAATGGCATGAAGCACTCCGATGAGTTATAATAATCCTTCTCTATTATAACGAAATCCCTTAAAATCCTATAATGTTTTAAAACATTAACGACAAGTTCAGTTTAAATAAAAACTGAATGGTTCATGATGTATAATATCTTTATTACATGGATATCATTCAAGAGGACGAAATATAACAGTGACAATTCTGGTATAACAGAGAACTATATATCCATTCATCAGATAAATATATAAAAAAATAAATATCTTCAAATGGGAAATAAAGAAATATAAAAAATATCTAAAACCAATGACCCTTAACTGAGACATCGCAGTATGAATAGCTTCACTTTTGATAATGCGTGTCTTACATAAGAAATAATATCGTTACACTGGTTTGGGGGCTTGATTTGTAGGAATTGAATACTAATGCCAATGGCACGAGTGGTTAAAAAATCGCTAAGTAATGACAAACAAGTGTTAAATTGCTGTTTAAAACCACGCAGACCGATAATATTTCTGTTTTAACAAGACAAATAAGGGAGATCAGTATGTATTACTATTTTTCCAATTCAAGCGGAAATAATATCTGCTTCCGATATTTGTATAATGCTGTTTATTTCGCACCCTACTGTCGCTAAAATTATTACGACGTAAAGATATTTAATCTTTTCAAGATTTCACCAATTCAAACGTATGAGTCTGACTGAATTGTATTGTTTTTACTTCGGTGCTCGATAAATTAATCGTCATTCCCAACCAATGTCAGTAGAAGATGTCGTCATTCTGGCGCCTTTATTAATGACTTAAAGTCAGGATAAAGTCTACTAACGAATTGCCGTAGATTTTTTTCTAATACTATATATATCAACTGATATGGATTAAGGCTGTGGCTTAAGTGTATGTGAGACGTTGTTTTAGCATTATTTAAAAAATTATTAAATCGTACAATAGCAATTAAATGTAAAAAAGCTTGTCAATTTTATCGGAGAGAGAAATAATTCAAATAAATTGTTACAAATTGTGTTTTTCAATATCGTTTGTTTCCCATATCTCTGTCTGTAAGAAAAGATTCATCACAATGAAGGATTTTAATTTGAATTTATTGGTTCCAACAACATCTTCGATCAAACCGAAAAGGAAAACAAAACTTTATCCGACGAATTTAGTCTTTTTAATAAGCAATTTTGTCACTTGTGACACAAAAATAACACCGTCTCGTAAAAGCGAAATATTTCTTCATTTTCTTTTAAAGAATTATCATAAAGGTATAAACTTATTCTCATGGAACCTTGCGTAGTGCATGTAGTAGAAAAAGCACACGTAAAGAAGAAATTGTAGTACATTTTCTCGAAATTAGCCTGAATTGAATTAATAATATTTTATTTCCAAGATTGATTACGCCGAGAATGAAAAATACACTATTAAACTGTATAACATATTTTCTGATTAAATATAAAGTGTATGATCATACAAGTTGTTGAAAGAGTATACACGATCATTTTGCCTGAATGAGATAAATATGACCAGAGCTGCTGGTGTGGATTATATGTATCTTATCTAGTATATCTTTTTGCATTAATATTTGTTTATTGTTATATATATATAATAATAATATAAACTAGTTCTCCAGCAAAATGACGTTACTTTAGAAAGCAAACATTATATTTATTTACAGAAAGAATATCTTGTGTTGGAAGTGTCGATTGCTGATGGAAAATAGACACTTTTCTAGGGAAATTGGTCCGCCATCGAGTAAGTTATCCTACTGTGTCTTCAAAAAATAAACCATAATTACTATTTTTCTTTTTAACTAACGACACATTTTTGTTGCCTTCCAAATTGTCAATATGTAGTAAATGTGTCTTTGTTTTATACGTTTTTATCACTGTTACTTTGTTTAGCAAGCAAAAAATTTAATTAAACTTATTTCAAGTTCGGCAACTATTGATTTCAAATGAATTCCTTTTAAATAATTCAAAAATAAAAGAAATTTTATTATTTCTATCTTTATTTTAAAGGATATTAGTATAATTCTTTAAACACATTATTGCAAATATTTCTAAATCATTTCTTAATGACAAACTTATTATATTTTTTATAGTTGGCCATGTCATTGTCGTTATAGATTTTACGAGAAAAAGACAAGATAAATTTAGCCACGTCATTAATTTAAAAAGGCGATTATTAAACAGAAAAAACACTTTCATTTTGTTCATTGATGTATTTATTTGCTTTCCTTTATCATCAAGATATACCGTAAGAATAAATTGTAAGGAATATTTTGTGTGTGCGGTTTTTTAGGGACCGGGGGGTGACGTTTCCACTTTAGAAGGATTGGCAATCAATAGGATGGCAAAAATATATTATTATAGTTAACCGAAGCCGGATTGGTAATGTAATTTCATTAAAAAACTGCTCACACTGTTAATACCCAAAAAGAATCTTTAGACTTTACTAGCTTGTTTATTTGATGTTTGATTAACAATATTATTCACTCGAGAAATTTCGTGTAAACCTTTTGAGGAATCCGACATTAAAATCAGACACTGTGCTGATGTTACCAGATATGTTTGGATGATGTATTATAACAGACAGGTCCTTATATGCCAAAGTTATGTATGTAAGTTTATACGTAGAGCACACATTTTACAAGGTACGTGTGTTGGATGTATTCGGTCAATATCTTATTCAAAGCAGATTAATATACAAACGCAAGGCCGAAGGGTTGATATCCTGTTATATTCTAGGGATATAGAAAGTTATATAAAAATAAACTGTACAGTTTTTATTCTGACTTTACGTCATTAAATAATTATTATTCGCCTTTAAACCAAAATTTGCAAAAATGTAACAGGGTATTACGTTTATCTAGAAATAAACTCTAAATGTAATCGTATATATTTGATTACAAATCTGTTCATAATCAACAATAGAAAGATTTCATGTTGACTTGTTGCATGCATCAAATATCGTGAACTCAAAAAAACAATAAAATTAGAACTGCATTTTACTAGATTATTGTTGCCATGAGATGACGTGAAATGCGATTAAAAGATTTATGATTGCTCCCCCGTGACTTGTGTGACATAAACTGTGGACAGCTTAGTGTTGTGTAACCCGTTTATTTTGGCAGGTGTAGCACTCATAAATTTGTACATTATTCCCTTGTTATTAATTTATAATTGTCCTGATTATTCCGGTGACTGATTTCAAAGAACAAAAAGAAAGTAAATTGCTTTAGATAAAGTTTTTAAAATATGGATTTGACGCTATTAAAATAAGCAAACTTGAATATGACCAAATACATACGAAATAATATGTTTTACAGGCTTTCCTTCGTTCAGTATATGCATGGACGGTGGATGTTACTGCAAAATACAGTCCATGTCCTTGGTGCAAGCTTTTAGGGAAATCAGCGAGTAAACAAGTCATGAATATATTCGAAATAGTTATATTGTAAAATGTTTTGATACGACGGTGATACTGTAACTAAAAAAGCAAAATCACGGTTTTATACAGACAAAAGATATTCTTCGTGAGAATGTTATGTTTTTTTTAATGACTAGCCTAAGGGCATTTGATCCGGCCTTCTCACGTACGTTAAATAATGCTTTGACATATATGTTCCCAATAAATCTCACATATTTTTTTATATATATTTCAACAATACATAAACATTGCTTGGACATTAATAAAATCGTCTATATATTCTGAAATGCTACATTTTTAGATTTATATCGTTAAGGATTTTTAAGAATTCACTGTTATTATGAAACATTTTATATTGCCAAGGGTCAAAGGCAAATGCTTCCGTCAAGAAGTAAAAAAGCATATGTTAAATTTGATAATATGTAAATTGCTGCATATGACGACAAATTACACACAAAAGAGCCTTCCTCGCTTAAAATAGTATGTTTCCGTGAAATGGTATGAAACGCAATTCAAAAGTTTTGTTTTGTTTCATTTTCCCCAGACATAACATAAGTTGCTTTGGTATAATTGACAATGATAAAATCATTAGTTCCAAAATGTATCAAAATCTTACTTTCTTTGTTTAAATACATTTATTTTAGAAATGTAATTCATATTCATTAATTAATTAAAATCGAAAATTTACAGGACAAAAGATGATCTTGACAAGAGCTATACCATAGTTACTATTTTTTCTTGTCATATAAACAGTGCTTGATATTGAAGAATCTAACCATTGTAATATGATCTTTCACCACTTTTTCAGAATGGGTGGTATGACTATGTGTGTAAAGTGCTGCAAACGGTATTACATGTTTGCATAAGTAGAAATATAGATAGCACTCGTTCATAATGTTCATAATCAGTTCAGAGCTAAAAGCCGTGAACATGTAGGTGGTTTACTTTTTGTACTTAGCATTGCGGCCCGCAACAACCCAGGTTCAAATCCTGTCACGGCATTGACTGTGACAGTAGCTATCTTAGCACAGCTAAGCAAGTTTTTTAACTGAAAATATTTATCTCCATGAAAATATAAATACTTTAATGTTGTATTTTTAATGCATTTATATCATAATTAAATTAATACGAATGCACGTATTAAGCTATAGCTTTTACTCTGCCTCTTTAACATAAGTTGCTAATTTTGCTTGAATAGTTTTGTTAAAATTATTCATTAATGCAAGACATTTATAAAGTGAAGGCCAAGATGTATACTATTTTGGAAGTAATTCTTTTCTGATATTATTATATTTTTGACAAATCAATCAAAATAATATTCAGATTCAATCTGCTGATTACAAAATAGACACAATCTTTCATTTCTCTCTATATTATTTAATCTACCAGTTTCAATTGCAAGATTATGCGAAAACAAACCGAATCTTGTTAACTGAATTCTAAAAATATCATTAACAATATTATTGAGATAAGGTTCAAATTCTAACAAGTTTTTAAATTGTTGCATAATATTTTTATTTGCCCGAGTTATTCAAACATGAACTCCATTCTTGAATATACTGTCTTTGTATAATAGAAGAATAATTCAAATCCGGAATTAAGGTATCAAATAACTGTAAAAAGACTTAGATTGTCAACAGTTTGTTTAATTCTAAACACCCAATTATTTACATTCAATTCTGATAATGTACATTGTTGTAGAAAAATGTCACACAAAACAGAATTATCATAACTGTTCTTAAGTTTAATCCAATACTTTAAGGAACTTTCAGTACTTATAAAAGATAAAGGGGAATCTCCCGAGTTCTCCTAGTTAGAGCAGCATTTGTAGTTTGTTTTCTAACACCAGGATAATTTTTACAAACCCTTAAATGTAGCTTGTCAATCTATGTATAATTGTTCATTCCCAATAATTCTAAACCATACAATAAAAAGGGAACAACAAGTCTATCAACTAATACTACTTTGGTCTTAAAATCAATGCTTATCTTCTTTAAAAGAGATAATAAAACTATTCGTGGCTTTAAGCGCCTGGTCACCTGTTTAAACAAGTTTTATGCCTACAAAACAAAAACAGTCAACCTCTTCAATTTTTTCATAATTAATAAACCATTCAAAATCATGTCTTTGTTTTCTTTTTTCAAATACACATATTTTTTTCTTGCATTAATTTTTAATTTCCATCTTACTGAATACAAGTAAATACTATCTAATAGGGGTTGGTTGTAAACTGTGCTTGAACGTTGTAAAAACTGCTATATCATCTGCAAACTGCAACAGATATACTGAAAGTTGCTGTAAGTCATTATCTGAATTATCAAAATCTAGTGAATCATTAACAAACAGTATAAAAAGCAACTGTGAAAGTGATTTGTCCTTTGCTTTAAACCCAGTGACATTTAACAAAAAAACAGACAATTCAATTTAGATGTAAATGATATTTCAACACGTGGGGTAACCCTCTGATATAGTGATTTAACAATATTTACAAATTTACAACTTACACCCATTTCTACTAACTTTGTCCACAATAAATCACGGTAATAGTGCCAAACATTTCTCGTAAACTATAAAAGCACAGTAATGTTTTTTGTTTGTTACAAAACACCTTTTGAATAAAGCTTATCTCTTCAACTAAATTGGATATACTTTAAAACATTTTCATCTTCACACCATATATTCAGTCTTTTTATTAAACATAAATTAAGCCATCGAGTTTGTCAACATTATAATATAATTACCGGGAATCGTAGAATCCCCTTTCTTATATATTGGGACTATAGTGCATTACGTCCAAGATTCAGGGTAAATTCCATTTAAAACAATTTTACAAGAAAGGGTTGAAATTAAAATTGATGCATACTCCGGTACCACATTATCTATGACACTACTCTTATCTCTTGTCAAACTTGAGATAGTTGTCATAAAACGGTTAATCATGTTCATGTATATTAATACTCGAACCATTGATATGCTCGGACTTACCTTCAGAATTACAAGACCGGTCTGAATATGACGCCAAAATCATCTGCAGATAAATTATTTTCTGGAGATTTATTGTTTTTGTATTTATTTGTGAACCTCCAAAAATTTCTTCGTTTTTTTCTGTTCATTTCGTTAATTTTAGATTTTTCGGAATCATTATATTAATATTAACTTATCCTTTTCACCTTACAAGAAACATTGTTGCTTTCTTAAAATATTCGTCTGTTCACTTCATTCTTATGAGCCTCAAATATTCGTTTTTATTTTAAAATCAGATTTTGCCTTTTTACATTCTTCATTGAACCACAGAACCTTTCTTACACATGTTTTACTACATGGCCTTAGTTTATACTTTCATCAGTACTATTTTCATCATTTACAAATTGATCTACATTATTTTCGAAAACATGTATTTTTTCATTAAAACAATTATTAAATAGTTCATGTTTGTCACTATCCCATACAATTGTGTGTATGTAATTTCTATCAGATGTTGTTTTAAGATTTTAAGAAAGCTTTCGATGTTGTATATAGAAATGGTTTATGGTTAAAGTTATTAGAATCAGGTGCTTCGACAAAATTTGTTAAAATGTTGCAAAAAATGTATGAAAATGTGAAAAGTTGTGTACGTGTTAATGGTATGTGTTCTGAAAGTTTTGATAGTGTAAAAGGTGTTAAACAAGGCGAGCCTTTATCGCCTTTATTATTTCTGTTTTTCATAAATGATATGTATCAATGTATTCTTGATGACACAATAGATTCGTTTTGTTTAGAGGAACTGAAAGTTTTCTTATTACTTTTTGCGGACGACACTGTGTTAATGTCATATTCTTCTAAAGGGCTTCAACGATTGTTAAATAATTTACTTGTGTATTGTAACAAATGGGGTATAACAGTTAACATTGATAAAACAGTTGCTATGGTTTTTTAAAAAGGGAAATTATCCAGAACATTTTGAAGTATTTTATAACAATTGTAAGCTCAATATTGTACGTACTTTTACATATTTAGGTGTAACGTTATCTTTCTAACGGATGTTTTTATCAAGCTCAGAAATCATTATCACAACAAGCACAAAGAGCATTGTATTCTCTTAATTCATTATTCGATGTTGTATCTTTAATATTTCTGAAAAAAATTAAACTCTTTGATTCGATGGTTTGCTCTATTTTGAATTATGGTTGTGAAGTGTGGGGTTTCATAAGGCACCAGATATTGAAAAGGTTCACATAAATTTTTAAAAACAAACTTTACAAGTACGAACACAAACATCAAATGTTACATTATATGGTGAATTTGGAAGACTTCCACTATATTTTTATGCGTAAGATAAGAATTGATTAAATATTGGTTTAAGATAATGTCAAACACAGATTCTCTTATGTATAAAGTATTTATGAAGCATGATTTTAATGGTAATCCAGTAAATAAATGGTTCTAAAAATGTTTAAGAACATTCTAGATGAAACAGGTTTTTCCTACCTATGGAATAATTCATTTGTAACAAATTTACAGATTCAATGTGTTATTAGATCAATCTATGATCAGTATATTCAACAGTTTTATTCTGAACTTCGTAACTCACCAAAACTAGAAACATTTATTGTTTAATAAAAACAGATTTTTGTACAGAGAATTATTTTTCAAGTATCACTAATACAAATCACAGAATTGCATTTTCTAGGCTAGATGTTCCGCTCACAATCTACTTATTGAAGAGGGAAGGCATAGAAATATTGACAGAAGACTTAGAATATGTACAAAATGTAATATGAGTAGTATTTGAAAACGAATATCATTTTTTACTAGTTTGCCCTTTTTATATGAGAAATAAGAAACGCATGTTTGCCGAAATATTATTGTCATTGGCCTAATTTGAACAAATTTAAAAACTTTATTATCTAGTACTCAGAGTAGCATTTTAAACAAAACCTCAAGATATATATATTTAGCTAATGTTAAAAGAAATATGTAATGACCATATTGCATTTTTTCACCTTTTTTTTAAAATGAGTTTGTAATTATTGTTATACCTTGTTAACAACTTCCTGCATTGTTGATATTGTAAAATAATACAAAAGAATTAAATAAGACTAATGTCATTTATTGACTAATCAATTATTAAATGTATGTATTATCTACAGCTGTTAACTTTATAATAACATACTTTTCTCAATTGTACATTATATCCGCCATACAGTTGTGTATTGGCGATGAACATTGTATATGTTTATGCCCAAATAAATT